>NC_092735.1:26324578-26368625 GCF_047496885.1 Scyliorhinus torazame | reverse complement strand
AAACTGCTTGGGGGGTTGATGGTTGGTAGGGGAGATGGGGCCCCGTGTGTGTGGGGGGGGCGGGGGCGTAGTTGGGGGTAGTAGGACTGGGCCTGGAAAGGCCGGATTGGTGGAAAGGTCGGGCTTTTCTCCCACGCTGGGAGTGGAATGGATGAGAGCTGCTGGTGGACAAGGGGGAGGGGGGGGGGGGGGGGGATGAGGGGAAGTTCCACACCTGGGGGGGGGGGGGGTCGATGGAGCGGCGGGAGTGGCCGGGGTCAGCAGGAGTCAGCTGACTTACGGGAGTGGAATGGGGGAGCAATGCAGCTAGGGGGGGGACCTACCTGGGGGTGGGGGGTGGGGGCGGGCTGCTGCTGGAATGGCCACGGGGGGAGCTGGAGTTGGTAGAGGAAGTCGGGGCGGGGGTCCGCCGCTGTAGGGAACGGGTCGTGCGGGGGGCGCGGGCACGTGGCTGGCCTTGGAAGGGCTATGGCTAGTCGGCGGGGAGGGGGGGTGAGTAGCCCCCTGATCCGGCTGATAACCTGGAATGTAAGGGGACGGAATGGGCCGGTCAAGCGGGCCCGGGTGTTCGCGCACCTGAAGGCGGATGTGGCCATGCTTCAGGAGACGCAGCTGAGGGTGGCGGATCAGGTAAGGTTGAGAAAGGGGTGGGTAGGGCAGGTGTTTCATTCGGGTTTGGATGCAAAAAATCGGGGGGTGGCGATCTTGGTGGGGAAGAGAGTGTCGTTCGAGGCGTCGAGCATTGTGGCAGACAATGGCGGTAGGTATGTAATGGTAAGTGGCAAGCTGCAGGGGGAGCGGGGTGGTGTTGGTCAATGTATACGCCCCGAATTGGGACGATGCGGGGTTCATGCGGCGTATGCTGGGCCGGATTCCGGACCTGGAGACAGGGGGCCTGATAATGGGGGGGGATTTCAACACGGTGCTGGACCCGGCATTGGATCGCTCCAGGTCTAGACGGGTCGGAGGTCGGCGGCGGCCAAGGTGCTGAGGGGGTTCATGGACCAGATGGGAGGGGTGGACCCATGGAGGTTTGCGAGGCCGGGGGGCTAGGGAATTTTCATTCTTGTCCCATGTCCACAAGGCCTACTCCCGGATTGTCTTTTTTGTCACGAGCAGGGCGCTGATTCCAAGGGTGGAAGATACGGAGTACTCGGCGATAGCCATTTCTGATCATGTTCCCGCACTGGGTGGACCTCGAGCTGGGGGAGAAGGGAGACAGCGCCCGCTGTGGCGCCTAGAGGTGGGGTTGCTGGCGGACGAGGTGGTGAGGCGGGCGGGTCCGGAGGTCTATAGAGAGGTACCTGGAGGCTTAATGACAATGGGGAGGTGCAAGTAGGGGTGGTCTGGGAGGCGCTGAAGGCGGTGGCCAGAGGAGAGCTGATCTCCATTAGGGCACACAAGGAGAGGGGGGGAAAGGAGAGAGAGGGAGAGGTTGGTGGGGGAGATGGTGAGGATGGACAGGAGGTACGCGGAGGCCCCGGAGGAGGGATTGCTTAGGGAACGGCGCAGCCTCCAGGCTGAGTTCGATTTGTTGACCACCAGGAAGGCGGAGGCGCAGTGGAGGAAGGCGCAGGGGGCGGTATATGAATACGGAGAAAAGGCGAGCCGGATGCTGGCGCACCAGCTTCAGAAGCGAGAGGCAGCTCGGGAGATCAGGGGAGTTAGGGATGGAGGAGGGAGCACGGTGCGAAGTGCGGTGGGTATCAATGGGGTTTTCAGGGACTTCTACGAGGAACTGTACCGGTCTGAGCCCCCACTGGAGGAGGGGGGGGGGGATGGGTCGCTTCCTGGACCGGCGGAGGTTTCTGAGGGTGGAGGAGGGGCAGGTGGCGGGGTTGGAGGCGCCGGTTGGGTTGGAGGAGTTGGTCAAAGGGATAGGGAATATGCAGGCGGGGAAGGCACCGGGGCCTGATGGGTTCCCGGTTGAATTTTACAAGAAGTATTCGGACCTGCTGGGCCCGCTGTTGGTAAGGACCTTCAACGAGGCAAGGGAAGGGGGGGCTCTGCCCCCGACGATGTCTAGAGCGCTAATTTCCCTGATCCTGAAGCGGGAACAAGGATCCCCTACAGTGTGGGTCATATAGGCCGATCTCTCTCCTAAACGTAGATGCAAAGTTGCTGGGCAAAGATTTTGGCCATGAGGATGAAGGAATGTGTGCCGCAGGTCATACACGAGGATCAGACGGGGTTCGTGAAAGGGAGGCAATTGAATACTAATGTACGGAGGCTCTTGAATGTTATAATGATGCTGACGATGGAAGGGGAGGCGGAGATAGTGGCGGCGATGGATGCGGAGAAGGCCTTTGATTGGGTGGAATGGGGGCACCTGTGGGAGCTGTTGAAAAAGTTTGGGTTCGGGGAGGGGTTCGTCCAGGTGGGTGAGGCTGCTGTATGAGGCCCCGGTGGTGAGTGTGGCCACAAACAGAAGGAGGTCAGAGTATTTCCGGCTACACCGGGGGAACAAGGGCAGGGGTGTCCCCTGTCCCCCCTGCTCTTTGCGCTGGCGATTGAACACCTGGCCATGGCGTTGAGGGAGTTGAGGAACTGGAGGGGGCTGGTGCAGGGTGGGGAGGAGCATCGGGTGACGCTCTATGCGGATGATTTGCTGCTGCTGCTGGCGGTCCCAGTGGGGGGGGAATGCCGGAGGTGGTGAGGATCGTTAGGGAGTTTGGAGATTTTTCCGGGTACAAGCTTAATATGGGGAAGAGCGAGTTGTTCGTAGTGCACCCGGGGGACCAGGAGAGGGGGATTGGTGAGCTCCCGCTAAAAAGGGCGGAGAGGAGTTTCCGGTACCTGGGGGTCCAGGTGGCCAGGAGCTGGGGGGGCCCTGCATAAGCTTAACTTCACGAGGCTGGTGGAGTAGATGGAGGAGTTTAAGAGGTGGGACCTGCTGCCACTCTCCCTGACGGGTAGGGTGCAGTCAGTTAAAATGACGGTGCTCCAGAGGTTTTTGTTCCTGTTCCAGTGCCTCCCTATCCTGATCCCCAAGGCCTTCTTCAGGTGGGTTAACAGGAGCGTTATGGGGTTTGTGTGGGCGCAGAAGACCCAGAGGGTGAGAAGGGTGTTCCTGGAGCGGTGCAGGGACAGGGGGGGTTGGCGCTGCCTAACCTCTGTTAGGGGGCCGCGGTGCGCAAGTGGGTGATGGAGGGGGATGAGGCGGCATGGAAGAGGCTGGAGGATGGCGTCCTGTGTGGGCACGAGCCTGGAAGCGCTGGTGAAGGCGCCGCTGCCGCTTTCCTCCAATGAGGTATACCATGAGCCCAGTGGTGGCGGCTACCCTCAAAGTTTGGGGGCAATGGAGACGTCACAGGGGGGGGGGAAGATGGAGGCCTCGGTGTGGTCCCCGATTCGGGGGAACCACTGGTTTGTCCCCGGGGAGGATGGAAGGAGGGTTCCTGAGCTGGCACAGGGCAGGTATGAGGAGGATGGAGGACCTGTTTGTGGACGGAAAGTTCGCGAGCCTGGGTGAGCTGGAGGAGAACTTTGGGCTCCCCCCGGGGAACACCTTCAGATATATGCAGGTAAGGGCGTTTGTTCGGAGGCAGGTGGTGGAGTTCCCACTGTTGCCGCCACGCGGGGTCCAGGACAGCGTGCTGTCGGGGGTGTGGGTTGGAGGGAGGAGGATCTCGGCAACGTATCAGGTGATGCAGGAGGAGGAGGAGGCCTCGGTGGAGGAGCTAAAGGGTAAGTGGGAGGAGAAGTTGGGTGAGGAGATTGACGAGGGGATGTGGGCGGATGCCCTGGAGAGGGTGAACTCTTCCTCCTCTTGCGCGAGGCTCAGCCTCATACAATTTAAGGTGCTGCATAAGGCTCACATGACCGGGACAAGGATGAGCAGGTTCTTTGGGGCGAGGACAGGTGTGTTAGGTGCTCAGGGAGCCCAGCAAACCACACCCACCTGTTCTGGGCATGCCCAGCGCTGGAGGAATTTTGGAAGGGCATAGCGAGGACGGTGTTGAGGGTGGTAGGATCCAGGGTCAAACCGGGCTGGGGGCTCGCAATATTTGGGGGTGGCAGAGGAGCCGGGAGTGCAGGAGGCGAAAGAGGCCGGTATTCTGGCCTTTGCGTCCCTGGTAGCCCGGCAAAGGATTCTTCTTCAGTGGAAGGATGCGAGGCCCCCAAGCGTGGAATCCTGGATCAACGATATGGCGGGGTTTATTAAACTGGAGAGGGTGAAATTTGCCTTAAGGGGATCGGTGCAAGGGTTCTTCAGGCGGAGGCAACCGTTCCTAGACTTTCTGGCAGAACGTTAGAAGATGGTCAGCAGCAGCAGCAACCCCGGGGGGTGGTCTTGAGAGGGTGTGTATATTTGCCTTTGTGTTGATGGAGGCTGTTAATTTATTATTATGTATATTTGGGGGGGGGGGGGGGGAATTGTTCTTTTCTTTCTTTCTGTATTTTGTTGTTGATATTTTGAGAAAATTTGAATAAAAATTATTTTTTTTTTAAAATAAGGTCATGTCGGATGTCCTAACTCAACTTCACTCTCTTCCGATCCCCACACCCCTCGCCAAACAGAACGCTTTACCTGTGGCTGTCGTTCTCCTTGCGATCCATTGGGTCGTAGAGGGCGGAGATGGCGGAGGTGATGCTCTTCTGCAGGTCCTGATTCTTGCTGACGGAATCCTCCTCGTCGGAAGAGAATGACGGCAGGGTCTCCAGGTTCTTCTTCAGGTCGTCGTCGAACCTCTTGCAGGGGCTGGCGCAGCTCATCAGGCTGTCGCTCTCCGAGGCGTCCAGCGGCCCCGACAGCATGGACTGCGCCAGGCCGAACAAGGCCTGCGCGGGCTGGTTGATGACCGACGACGGCCGCCCCTTCTGCGGGCTGGAGGTCGTGGCCGGCAGCTGTTGCCGCTTGCCCGACTTCAGGAAGTCCAGGAACGACGCCATGAATCCGGATTTCATCTCCGGTTGTTTCTCTTCCACCTCTTTTATTTTCTTCTTGATCTTTTCTTGGTTTGACTGTTCTCCAAGACGCTTTCCGCCGGGAGAGACTCTGGAGCCTCGATGGGTAAAAGGTCACTTGCCTTTGACCCTTGAACCTTGCCCTGTAAAAGGGGGGGGGGGGGAAATAAACACATGGTTGCTGTTACTAATTTTTTTAATTGGGGGGACATGGGTGACGAGACAAGATTATCCTGACAAGCAGTAAGACAGAGAACAAGAAGGGAGAGAAGGATAATTAAAATCTAGCGATTTGCTGATGCCAGGTTTGAAGGGGCAGAGGGAGCGAATAAACTCCTGTGAATGACTGAGCTAAGAACAGGAGGCAGAGTCTTCAGTTGGGGAGGGTGAGGAAGAATGTGGTCCTCCTGCATCCCTGGAATCCTTGGTCCCTCCAGCCCAGGCCTCTTGCGCATCCTTCGCCTCTTTGCTCCACCCCCGGTGGCAGAGCCTCCAGCTGACTAGGCCCCAAAGCTCTGGAAATCTCCCTCCCCTCCCCCCCCCCCCCCCCCCCCCCCCCCCCCCACCCCCCCCCCACCACCCCCTCCCCCAAAAGGGTACGGGCCTAATTTACTCAGCCTCTCATCTTGGGACAATCCCCCCCCCTGATTTCAGGCCCCACCCACCTCACACAAAGACACCTCCGGCATCTTCAATCATAGAATTTACAGTGCAGAAGGAGGCCATTCGGACCATCGAGTCTGCACCGGCCCTTGGAAAGAGCACCCTACCTAAGCCCACACCTCCACCCCTATCCCTGTAACCCCACCCACCTTTGGACACTGAGGGCAATTTTAGCGTGGCCAATCACCTAACCTGCACATCTTTGGACTGTGGGAGCACCCGGAGGAAACCCACGCAGACACGGGGAGAACATGCAGACTTCGCACAGACAGTGATCCAAGCCGGGATCGAACCTGGGACCTAGCGCTGTGAAGCCATAGTGCTAACCACTATGCCACCATGCTGCCCCCTCAGACACTCAACGCGATCATCTTCTGCCTCAAGGCCATTTTCCTGCCTGCTCACCATATCCCTCGATTCCCTCGGAGACCGAGAGCCTGTCTACCTCGACCTCAAATATGCTCGACGATGGAGCTCCCACAACCCTCTGGGGTAGGGAATCCAAACGGTCACAACCCCCTTGGAGTGAAGAGATTTCCCCTCATCTCGGTCCCAAATGCTCGGCCCACTTATCCCGCGTCTGCGTCCCTGTGTTCTGGATGGGAAGTGTGAAGATGTCAGGTGAGGGGAAGGCGAGGGCTCCACCGTGAGGTCCTGGAAGGGGAGCAGTTTTCACTCTAGACCCACACATTCTCCCTTGGTTTGCTTCAGCTTCCCAGGCAGCAAACTCGAGAATTCCCTTCATAAACCCCTGCACCTCATCTTCTCCTCTACGACACCCCTCAACCTGCCGCTTTGATGGGGCATTTGGCCATGGGAGTCCCTGCAGTGCAGGAGGCCATTCGGCCCATCGAGTCGGCACCGACCCCTGCGAAAGAGCACCTTACCTAGGCCCACTCCCCCGCCCCCATCCCCCTAACCCCAGGCGTTGATCATGGTCGATCCACCTCGGGAATCCACCTGCACATCTTTGGACACCAGGGGGACGGAGTATGGCCATCGATCTGCCCAACGCGGGTCGGTGTGAAACTCAGAATGATAATGCTCCTGCAGGATGCCTTGGAATCTAATTGTTCATCAGAGGTGCTACATAAATGAAAGCTTTTGTTGTTGAAGGGACACAGGTTGCGGGGACCCTCTTAGGATCATAGAATCTTGCAGCACAGACCAAGGTCATTCAGCCCATCAATTCAGCCCATCATATCTGTGCTGGCCCTTTGAAGGAGCGAGCCAATTAGCCCACTTCTCTTCCCCCAGAGCCCTGTGCAATCCCCCCCCCCACCTCCGGCAAATTTTCTTTGGAAATTAATCCAATCTGGGGTTTAACAAGGAAGTTCCCGAGAGGATGTTTCCCCTTTGCGAGGGCTCCTGGGACCAGGGGTACCAGTTTCAGAATAAGGCGTCTCTGTTTGAAGGTGGAGATAAGAAGGAATGTCATCTTACAGGGGGCTGTTAGCCGCTGGAATGCTGCACTGAATATACTGCAAGTTAAATTAGACAGAATGTTGATCAGCAAGAGAATCAAGAAGGGAAGTGGATTGAGGCCACGATCATATCAGTCATGAACCTATGGAATGGCGCAGGTTTGAGGGGCCGAATGGCCTACTTCTCGGCCCTTTCAGGCAACACTGTCATTACAGCACAGAAGAAGGCCCTTCGTCCATCATGCCTGTGATGGCGCTCCGTACGAACACATTACCCACTGGCACTCTCCTGCCTCCTCCCCGTAACCCAGCACATTTAACCTGGACAGATAACAGTCTGTAAAGTCGCCACACTCCCAAAGAACCATAGGCTGCATTCCCCTTTGAGAGAGAGAGAGAGAAAGGGAGGAGACAGAGAAAGGGAGGAGACAGAGAAAGGGAGGAGAGAGAGAGAAAGGGAGGAGAGAGAGAGAAAGGGAGGAGAGAGAGAGAAAGGGAGGAGAGAGAGAGAAAGGGAGGAGAGAGAGAGAAAGGGAGGAGAGAGAGAGAAAGGGAGGAGAGAGAGAGAAAGGGAGGAGAGAGAGAGAAAGGGAGGAGAGAGAGAGAAAGGGAGGAGGGAGAGAGAAAGGGAGGAGGGAGAGAGAAAGGGAGGAGGGAGAGAGAAAGGGAGGAGGGAGAGAGAAAGGGAGGAGGGAGAGAGAAAGGGAGGAGGGAGAGAGAAAGGGAGGGGAGAGAAAGGGAGGGGAGAGAAAAAGGGAGGGGAGAGAGAAAGGGAGGGGAGAGAGAGAAAGGGAGGGGAGAGAGAGAAAGGGAGGGGAGAGAGAGAAAGGGAGGGGAGAGAGAGAGAAAGGGAGGGGGAGAGAGAGAAAGGGAGGGGAGAGAGAAAAGGGAGGGGAGAGAGAAAGGGAGGGGAGAGAGAAAGGGAGGGGAGAGAGAAAGGGAGGGGGAGAGAGAAAGGGAGGGGAGAGAGAAAGGGAGGGGAGAGAGAAAGGGAGGGGAGAGAGAAGGGGGGGAGAGAGAAAGGGAGGGGAGAGAGAAAGGGAGGGGTGAGAAAGGGAGGGGAGAGAGAAAGGGGGGGAGAGAGTAAGGGGGGAAGAGAGAAAGGGGGAGAGAGAAAGGGGGGAGAGAGAAAGGGGGGAGAGAGAAAGGGGGGGAGAGAGAAAGGGGGGAGAGAGAAAGGGGGGAGAGAGGAAAGGGGGTGAGAGAAAGGGGTGGAGAGAGAAAGGGGGGAGAGAGTAAGGGGGAGAGAGAAAGGGGGAGAGAGAAAGGGGGAGAGTGAAAGGGGGAGAGTGAAAGGGGGAGAGAGAAAGGGGGAGAGAGAAAGGGGGGAGAGAGAAAGGGGGGGAGAGAGAAAGGGGGGAGAGAGAAAGGGGGGAGAGAGAAAGGGGGGAGAGAGAAAGGGGGGGGGGAGAGAGAAAGGGGGGGGGGAAGAGAGAAAGGGGTGGGAAGAGAGAAAGGAGGGGGAAGAGAGAAAGGGGGGGGGGGAAGAGAGAATGGGGGGGGAAGAGAGAAAGGGGGGCGAGAGAAAGAGGGGAGAAAGGGGGTGAGAGAGAAAGGAAGGAGAGAGAAAGAGAGGGCTTGGTGACACTTCCCAGTCTAACTGCCTCCTGAATGACCCGATTGAACCTGTCTGCACCCAGTCCCTCGGCCAGCCTGTTCCAGAACAGAAAAGGCTGCCTTTGAAAATAAAACTCTCAACTTGCGCCCTGTGGTTTTTCTATAAAGCTGCTCGACATAAAACCTCCCAACTTCCGGTCCCGTTAAAAAGAGAGAAATCAGTGAAAGGTGCCGTTACCTTGCCAGACTTCACTTGTTTTTCCATCTTAAAACCCTCGTTTTCATTGTCCGCTCCCTTCTTTCCCCTTCCCCGGCCGCGCCCCCTCTTCTTGGGGCCGTCCTGAGCCACGCCCTGAGGCGTCTCGAGGGGCCGGATTCTCGGCCGCCCTCTCGGCCGCGGGGGGGCCTTTCTCCTTGGGCTTCGAGGCCCGCTTGGCTTTCTTCTTGCCCCCATTGAGGTTGTTTCCCGAGCAGAAGTCGATGTCGGAGACCGGGCTGATGTTGGTGCGGGTCCTGCAGCTGGAGATCAGGTCGGGCAGCAGGTCGGGCAGCCTGCGGTTGTTCAGCCGGATGTCGGCGGGCACGTCCTCCTTCTCCTCGTCCTCGAACTCGTACTCCTGGGCGTAGTTCTTCTTCGGCGGCTGAGGGGGAGAGTCCTTCTTCTTCAGGAGGTGCAGGGAGGAGGTCTTCAGGAACTTCTTGGTCTTCATGGAGCA
Source organism: Scyliorhinus torazame (assembly GCF_047496885.1). NCBI lineage: Eukaryota > Metazoa > Chordata > Chondrichthyes > Carcharhiniformes > Scyliorhinidae > Scyliorhinus > Scyliorhinus torazame. Next base: position 26,359,357 of record NC_092735.1, on the reverse strand, counting down.
GAAGCTGGCGGTCGTCAGGGGTGACTTGATGTCGGCGCTGGTAGGCCCGTGGCTTGGCTGAGTCAGGCCCAGGTGCTCAGCCTGAACGGTGGATTCCATGTCGGACTTCATGCCAACCGAGTCGAGGTCCAGGTGCACGCTCTGTTGGGTGTTGCCGGTGTCAGAGGAGCAGTAGCCCTGGAAACTCTGGTTCGAATGCATCATTTCGTAGCTGGACTTCATGCCGTTGCTCCTGTCCATCGCCTGGTTGCCCTCGTCGCCACACTACGCTTGCTTGCTGTACTCCTCATTGCCACATGGTCCCGAGCAGAACATGTCCTCCATTCCCGGGAAAAAGTTCCGCTCTTCGTCCTGCAGGAGAGAGTCCGGGAAACAGATCGAGGTGAGGGGGACGAATCTCTGCTTGGCGCCCTGGGGGCTGGCGGAGCTGAACTGGTCCTTGGCCTCCAGCTGCTGCTGAGAGACCTGCTGGGAAGACTCGGACGCATCCAGCTGCAAGGACTCGCCGGACTCGGGGAGCATATGTTGCTGCGACTGGACTTGGCTGCTCTGGGATAAGTGGCTCTCCAGGTGGAGGTCGGGCTCCAGGAACTCCTGCATCTCCTGCGACTGCATGCTCTCGGACTGAGGGAGGCCCTCCATGCCCTCGGGCTGCAGCCGCTCGGACTGCAGCTGCCCCTGTATCTGAGGTGACTGCGGGTCAGCCTGGATCTGGTGGGAGTCCATCAGGTGGGCATCCATTGACGATGCCCGAGGGTGGACATCCATGGCCTGCGATCGCACGTGGGCCTGCATCTGCTGGCTCTGCAGGTGGGCCTCCAGCATCTGCAGCTGCGGCGACTGAGCCTCCGAGTGCAGGCGCTGCGACTCCATCATGTGCACGTCCAGCGGCGTCTGCACTTTGCGCTGCTGCGCCTGCAGCTGGCTCTGGGTGTGGGTCAGGACCGACTGCAGCAGCTGCGACTGCTGGCTGGAGGTCTGGTGCGCCAGGGGCAGCTGCATCTCCGGCGAGGGTGTCCAGCATCATCTGGGAACTCTGCTGGTTCTGCAGGATGCCGTGCGTCTCCATCTGCGAGGCCTCCGACGCCAAGTGATGGGCCCGGGAGCCTTGCTCCGGAGTTTTCTGCAGGTAAGAGTGGCCGGGGTTTATCTCTTTGCTGGACGCGTCCATGTGCGGCGTCTGCAGGTGGTCGACCGACTTCTTGATGTCTTGAGCCAGGCTGTCAATGCTGTTGGGCTGGTGGCTGTAATGCACCACCGAGGTGACCAAGGCGTCGGAGGACGCGCGCCCGTGACCGTACTCTTTCTGCCTCTCGCTTTTCTTCTTCTCTTTCAGACCTTGCAAGGACATCTCCAGGACCTGACTGTCCAAGCTCGAGTTGGTCCGAATGACGCTCTGAAGGTGGTACCTCTCTTCCGACTTGGACATTTCGTAAACCATGCTCTTGGGGGCCCGGTCCTCGCACTCCACCAGGCTCTGCGTCGAGACCCTTGGCGGGCTTTGGGAATCCAGTAGGTGCTGAATGAGGAAATCCTCGTCCTCCGTCCTTTCAGACGACAGCAGATCCGAGTCAGATTTCGTCTTACCATAGGAGGGGGTCCTCTCCAACGGCGGCTGCGAGGACTGGAAGCTTTGTGAGTGGGACGACTGTATAAAAGAAGGGGACAAAACAGAGGACAGGTACTTCTGCGACTGGCCTGGGGAGGCCACACTTTTGGGAGCGGCTCCCAGTCGGGGACTGGAGGGGTCGGATTATCTGAGAGGGGCTGTATCGGGCAGGCTCTGAACATGGCTGGCTGAAGAATAGACGATCGATTGCCCGTGGGAGCTCAAGGCCGGGGAATGTCCGGTGGCGTAGCTGAGAGACGGGCTGGCGGTCGGCATGCCCTGCGAATGGGCAGGGCCGTAGCTCTGGCCCTGACTGACCGACGCGTGGGGCTCCGTCTGGACACTGTAGCTTTGGATGGAGCCGACGGAGGTCAGCCCCTGCAGCTGCTCCGGCGAGTAGTTCTGCGCTTGACTGACGCACGTCTGCAAGGCCTGCGACTGGCTGCTGGAGTAACTCTGGGCCTTGCTGACGGTGGTCAGGTCCTGGGACTGGCTGGAAGTGTAGCCTGGCGACTGGCTGACGGCGGCCAGGTTCTGGGCCTGTGTCACGCTGTAGCTCTGCGACTGGCTCATGCCGAGCAGGTTCTGCGACTGCCCCGGGGAGTAGGCCTGGGGCTGGCTGGAGATGACCGAGCTGGCCTTGGGCGTGGAGGAGGAGTAGTTGTGGGACTGGCCGCTGGAGGAGATGCTTTGGCACTTGGGGGTGGGGGTGGCTCGCTGAGCCTGCCGAGAGGCCGAGTAACTCTTCGATTTCGAGGAAGACGACGATGACGAGTAGCCCGGCGACTGGATGATGGGCCTGTAGCTCTGCGAGTGCTCGCCGCGGGCCTGGGAACTCTTCTGGCTGCCCTCGCTGCTCACCGGGGACTGCTCCCCCAGCGGACTGCAGGAGAGGGTCGAGTGCCGTGGCATCTGCTGGAAACTGTGGCTCCCGCCGCAGCTCAGGTAGTGCTGCAAGGAGTGATGGGAGGCGGGCAGCTGGGCCTGTGCGCTGGAGGGCCGCTGGTAGTGCTTAATCACACTGTCTTGACGCGGGATGGCTCGCTCGATGCCGGAGGCCGGCGAGCTGGAGAAGACCGAAGTGTTGTACAGCTGCGAGGCCTGCTCTGAAGGCCCCAGCGGCGACGAGAGCAAGTTGAACTGCGACTGCAGGTGCCGGGAGGCCGACTCTTGCGCTGTGCGGTAGGGCCGAGCTCTGAGATGGCAAGCCGGTGCCCAGGACGGCGCTGCCGAGGCGGTCAAAGGTCAAGGAGGATGGGACGCTGGACTGCGACGACTTGATGTGGAGGAGGGGGTCGTGGGGGGAGAGTAACCCATTGGAGCTCGGGCTGAAGGTGGCATCCTGAAGGGTCAGCGATGACGTCACTGGGAAACTCCGCCCACTGAAGGAAGCCGGATGTTGATAGGCCGAGAGAGGGCAGATGAAGATGGAAAAGTCCCAGAACCGGGAATGGCCCCAGAGATGAAAAGCTCCGCTGGTCCTGGGGTGTGCATGGCTAAAAAGACAAGAGGGAGAGAGTGAGAGAGGGAGGGATTATTTAACATAGATTTTACAGTAAAGAAACAGGCCATTCTGTCCAACAGATCTGTCATGTTAAATGGTACAACTCTTCTGTGTCTGGTTATACAGGAGTCTGCTAACTGATTTATGCTCACTGTGTCTGACTATCAAGCCTGGGTGTTGACTCAGAGCAAAATCAACAGACACAGAGGAGCTACTAGAAGCTGAGCTGTAAGCATGGGGTAGACATTTTCAAGAATTGTTTAAAACTCAAAGTTCCTACACATTTCGAAATGAGTGTCATCTCTGCATGGCTCCGAAGAAAATCAAATACAGCAGTCCTCGAGACTTTACGACGTTTGATCTATGATGAGTGGCACTTAAATATGTTGAAAAATTGACACGCTGTTTCAAGTTTGCGACGTTGGGTTTGACTTCACAATGCCACCCCAGCCATTCTTTTATATTTTGACTAGTATGATTTATAAAGTTGATCTATTTTGAACAAGCCCAGGGGAAAACTCTGCTCTGAACTACTTTTAACGCAATTAGATCCTTTTCTAAATAATGAGACCAAAACTTACACACTACCAGATGTGATCTCACCATGATCCTCTACTACTGCAGCAATTTTTCCTACTTTTATATTTCATCCTCCTTACAGTAAACACCAATAATCTATTTTCCTTCCCAATTACTTGCTGTACATGCATGCCAACATTGAGTTCGCAGGTTCAAACGATCAGTCCTGCAATGAAGGGCTCGCCTAATGAGGAAGGGTTGAGCTCGTCGGGCCTATATCCATTGGAGTTTAGAATCATAGAGTTTAGAATCATAGAGTTTAGAATCATAGAGTTTAGAATCATAGAATTTAGAATCATAGAATTTAGAATCATAGAATTTAGAATCATAGAATTTACAGTGCAGAAGGAGGCAATTTGGCCCATCGAGTCTGCACCGGCCCTTGTAAAGAGCACCCTGCGTAAGCCCGCACCCTATCCCCGTAACCCCCACCAAACCTTTTTGGACACGAAGGGCAATTTATCATGGCCAATCCATCTAACCTGCACATCTTTGGACTGTGGGAGGAAACCGGAGCTCCCGGAGGAAACCCACGCACACACGGGGAGGATGTGCAGACTCCACACAGACAGTGACCCAAGCCGGGAATCGAACCTGGGACCCTGGAGCCGTGAGGCAACAGTGCTAACCACTATGCTACCGTGCCGTCCAAGAAGAATGCGAGGAGGCCTTATTGAAACATCTATGATCCCGAGGGAATTTTTTGTTTTTCTTCTTAAATTTAGAGTATCCAATTCTTTTTACCAATTAAGGGGCAATTTAGCGTGGCCAATCCACCTACCCTGCACATCTTTGGGTTGTGGGGGTGAGAACCACGCAGACACGGGGAGAATGTGCAAACTCAACACGAACAGTGACCCAGGGCCAGAATTTAACTGGGTCCTCGCCGCCGTGAGATGGCAGTGCTAACCACTGCGCCACCCGTGCCACCCTCAACCAAGTTACTGATAACAGTTTAGAAATAGTTGAGGTCCCAGCATTGATCCTGTGGCGCTCCACTTGTTAAAGCTGGTCAATCCACAGAAGACCTATTTATTCCTATTCTCTGCTTCCTGTTAGCTATCCAATTCTTTATCCATGTGAATATGTTTTCCCCCTACGCCACGTGTGCTTGTCTTATGTAGTAACCTTTGTTGTGGTGCCTTATCAAACCCCTTTGGGAAATCCAAGTACAATGCATCTACAGGTTCTCCTTTATCCACATTTGTCTGTTACTTACTCAAAAAGCTCTTGTTAAAAATGGTTTCCCTTTCACAAAACCATGTTGACTCTGCCCGATCACATTATTAATTTACGAATCAATTGTTTTGGTGGTGCGGGTTGAGCGTTCTGAGCATGTGCGAACTTTGAGCGGACTTTTTCAGTCTGCAAGAAGTGACCAGTAAGCAAGACCTGTTTTACTAGAGTTCCTGTTTTCAGAGTTATTACTGTTATTGTTAAACTTTAAGATGCATTTATATGGCTATTAATTGCTTCTCTCATTTGTTTTAAATTTCTACTAACAATGTATTTGTGCGAGGAAAAATCATTAAATTAACAACTATTTTGTGAAAACCTTGAAAATGTTGTTGCAATGTGTCTCTGCCCTGTTTCTCATTCTTGGTCGCATTTGGCCAACAGCTTTGCAGTTTTTAAGATATTGTATTTCTTGGTTAAACTCTCCCCGTTGTCGAGACTGCCGATCTCCCCCATCCGACAGCCCTGCTCATAAATAGCAGGAGTGAGGAATGGGCTGGAAAGCCACTATTGCGACGTACTAGACAAAAGGCAGTCAACATCTCGTGCTGCGTCACCAACCTGTTTGCCAGGATGGAGTCCGGAACTGCGAGAGGAGGGAGGAGGCGGAGGGTCCCCGGCTGCGGAGCCCTCGATTCCAGAGCCGAGATGAGGTTCATGACAGATGCGTCGGGGGTGGTACTGCCAGCGTGGTGAAGCCCGGTCTCGAACAGGCCCGACAGGCCTAAGATGGAACAAATGAAAAATCCATAAGTTTAGGAAACTGCAACTTCATTTTGGTAAGGAAGAAAATAAGCTGCATTTACATAGCACCTTTCACAGGCTCAAGATGTCCCCAAAGCACTTCACAGCCAGTGAGGTAGTTGGCAAAGTGTGGTCGCTGCTGTCGGAAGCGCAGTAGTCAATTTACTCACAGCAAGCTCCGGCAGAGAGCAATATGAGACAACAAAGATCAGACAATAGCTTTGAGTGATGGGGACTAAATATTGGCTAGGACACTGGGGAGAACACCCCTGCTATTCTTCAAAATAAATATCTTGCCCCCACCTGAGACAGGAGATGGGGCTTTGGCTTAAGATCTCCGAAAGTCAGACCAGTCTCCAGCTTGGAACAGGAACCCACAACATTCTGACTCAGAGATAGGACTGCAACCCACTGAGCCATGGCTAATGATGGCTTTTCCCCCCCCCACTGTAGCTCACCCCTTCCTCCACAGCCATCAATCAGGTAGAAATGAGTGACAGCACTGAGCTGTGTGATGGGGAAGAATCTGCCTTCTATTCCTTAGCATCGCAGCTTAGTGCCCGAGCCCAGTATTCTTGAGTATTTTAAAAATAAATTTAAAGTGCCCAATTCATTTTTTCCATATCAGGGGCAATTTAGCATGGCCAATCCACCTACCCGACACATCGTTGGGCTGTGGGGGTGAGACCCACGCAAACACAGGGAGAATGTGCAAACTCCACACGGACAGTGACCCGGGGCCAGGATTGAACCTGGGGCCTCGGTGCCGTGAGGCAGCAGTGCTAACCACTGCGCCGCCGTGCTGCCCATAATGGTTAATACAGTGTCGTTGCTGGAGTTGGTCATCTCTGGATTTCCCCCAAAGCCTATCCACTATCTGCAAGTCACAAGTCAGGAGTGTAATGGAATACTCTCCACTTGTCTGGATGAGTGCAGCTCCAACAATACTCGAGAAGCTCGACACCATCCAGGACAAAGCAGCCATGCTCGATTGGCACCCCTTCCACACTCACTCATTCCCTCCACCGCAGGTGCACAGTAGCGGCCGTGTGTATCATCTACAAGATGCACTGCAGCAACTCAACAAGGCTCCTTCCACAGCACCTTCCAAAGCCCCACCCGTTACCATCTCGAAGGGCAGCAGGTACGTGGAAACCCCAATGACTGCAAGCTCTCCGGGTCACGCGCCATCTTGACTTGGAAATATAATCGCTGTTCCTTCACTACCGTGGGGACAAAACCCTGAGACTCCCTCCCTAACAGCATGGTGGGTGTACCTACACCTTATGGACTGCAGGGGGTCAAGTCTGGGCCTCACTGCCACCTTCTCAGGGACAATAAATGACAGCCGATAATTGTCGGCCTAGCCAGCGTTTCAACAAACAAATATGTTTTTTAAAAATGTAAGGTTGCTACTCACCCGCCGGATGATGATTGGTCGCATAGCCTTGGAGAGGATGGGGCGTTGCATACGCTTGTCTATGCAGGATGTCTGTTTCAGGGTGTGAACTGCGAGAGGCTCCATACACCAGACTGGATAAGAAACACATTTTCAGAAATTGAGCAGTTATTAGGTGCGGAGTGAAAGGTGGACATATTCGGTCTCGAGCAGTTAACCTTCTGCCCCCACCTATCAAAACCTCCCCCCCCCACCACCCCCCCCCCCCCCCCCCCCCCCCACAATCCCCCCCTCATTATTGTCAAGCTGCCAACTGTGGTGGGATAAATTAGAGCTTTTCTCACATGACCTGTGCTCCTTGCATATTGCCATTGATTAGGGTCGCCAACTATAACTAAATGCATTCCTGGAGGTTGTGTCACATGACCCTCTCCCCCTCCCCCCCCCCCCCCCCCATACACACTCCATCCATCATTCGGACAACACACCCACCTGTGTGACGTCCGGCCTTCCTTCACCAACTGGAAAGCAAAATCAAAACTCATTGCTCAATTGGACGATACTTGGCATTCAGTCAAGTAACCTTCCACCAAACACGGTGGCGCGGTGGTTAGCATTGCTGACTCACGGCGCCAAGGTCTCAGGTTCGATCCCGGCTCTGGGTCACTGTCCGTGTGGAGTTTACACATTCTCCCCGTGTCTCCGTGGGTTTCGCCCCCACAACCCAAAAGATGTGCAGGGTAGGTGGATTGGCCATGCTAAATTGCCCTTTAATTGGAAAAATGATTGGGTACACTAAAATCTTTTTTTTTAAGTAAACCTCCACCAACAATCCTCCCACCCCCTCCACCGCACACCCCCTCCTCCCCTCATTCTCAATATTTTCTTATCAGGTGAAGAGAAATGTTCAAAGAAAATGACAAATAAAAAATCTTCGGCGGCACGGAGGCAACAGTGGTTAGCACTGTTGCTTCACGTCACCGAGGACCCCGGTTCGATCCCAGCCCCGGGCAACTGCCCGTGGGGAGTTTGCACATTCTCCCCGAGTCTGCCTGAGTCTCACCCCCACAACCCAAAGATCTGTAGCATAGGTGGATTGGCTGCGCTAAATTGCCCCTTAATTGGATTTTTAAAAAATTGGGCACTCTAAATTTATTTGAAAATAAAAAAGTATTTTCAAATGCCCCACCGATTTTTTTCTCCAGGGTTGGTGCACGGCACTGTCCAGGAGATTGAGAGCAGCACGGTGGCGCAGTGGTTCGCACTGCTGCCTCACGGCACCGAGGTCCCAGGTTCAATCCCGGCCCTGGGTCACTGCCCGTGTGGAGTTTGCACATTCTCCCCGTGTTTGCGTGGGTTTCGCCCCCACAGACCAAAGATGTGCAGGTTAGGTGGATTGGCCACGCCAAATTGCCCCTTAATTGGAAAAAATGAATTGGGTATTTTAAATTTAAAAATAAAAGAGTCTGCACGCTCTCCCCGTGTCTGCGTGGGTTTCCTGTTTTCTGTCTGCTCCGGTTTTCTCCCACAATTCCAAAGATGTGCGGGTGAGGTGGGGTTACGGGGATAGGGTGGTCGAGTGGGCCTTTTGGAGGGCCGGCGCAGACTCGATGGGCTGAATGGCTGGGAGGGTTCACAATCCATTTATTGCTCAACATTTCCATCGTCATGGAGTTCCGCCTCCCCGCACCGACTGGAAAACCAGGCTTCTCACAACCGGATTGGATGACTCCTGGCTGCCAGACAAACAGCGAACCGCACCTGCAGCGTCTTTCGGACAATCAGCAAAATCGGTGCAACGAAACAACAGTGAAAAAAAAAGGTCCTATAATCTTTTAAATATATTTGAAAGTCCCTGGGGTTTTCTCTGAGCAACATTGTGGGGATTAACCTACCATGGAGACTCCAGCTCAGCCCTGCCTTCCTCGATGGGGATCCAGGGGGGTGGGGGAGCTTTCGCAACCCCAGGCTCACTCCCAGAGCCTGGCCCAAGCTCTCAGTACTAGGCTTATGGGAAGCACCAGGAAGTGCTCAGAATACCCATTCTGGCCTATTTCAGCACCTTGCGTTAATGATTCAAAGCCAGATTTGACACAGGGGACAGTCTAACTGGGCTGGGCTGACTGCAACAAAGACTAGTTTGTTGATCATCTCATGTTTTCCATACAATCGCATAATGCCGAAGGAGGCCATTCATCCCATTGAATCTGCGCCAGCCCTACAAAAGAGCGCTCTACTTAGGCCCACTCCCCCCCGTCCTTTACCCGTAATCCCACCCAACCTGCACAACCCTGGACACGAAGGGGCAATTTATCATGGCCAATCCACCTAACCTGCACAGCTTTGGACTGTGGGAGGAAACGGGAGCACCCGGAGGAAACCCGCGCAGACACGGGGATAACGTGCAGACTCCGCACAGCCAGTCACCCAAGGCCGGGTCCCTGGCGCTGTGAGGCAGCCGTGCTAACCACTGCGCCACTCGCAGGGTCGAAGTCACTTTGTTTCCGTTTCTTACCCCTTTTGTGTGGCCCACCTCCCCATCCACCCCCGTTGCCTGGAATAAGCGACACGGCAGCACAGTGGTTAGCACCGTTTGATCCCCAGCTTGGGTCATTGTCTGTGCACGGTCTGCGTGGGTTTCCTCCGGGTGCTCCGGTTTCCTCCCACAAGCCCCGAAAGACGTGCTTGTTAGGTGAATTGGACATTCTGAATTCTCCCTCCGTGTATCCGAACAGGCGCCGGAATGTGGCGACTAGGGGCTTTTCACAGTAACTTCATTGCAGTGTTAATGTAAGCCTCCTTGTGACAATGAAGATTATTATTGTATTATATCTGGTGTGTGGCCATACTCCATAGCGGTGGATTACTGCTCCAGGATGTTTGAGGCCCACTTCACAGAAAATACAGGGCAGAAGATGCCCTTCGGCCCATCGCGTCTGCACCGACACATGAAAGACATCTGACCTGTCTACCTAATCCCATTGGCCAGCACTTGGCCCTTAGCCTTGAGTTAAGACGTGCCAAGTGCTCATCCAGGTACTTTTTAAAGGATGTGAGGCAACCCGCCTCTACCACACTCCCAGGCAGTGCGTTCCAGACCCTCACCACCCCTCTGGGTAAAAAGGTCTTTCCTCACAGCCCCCCTAAGCCCCTCACCTTGAACTTGTGTTCCATCCCAGGCAACAACTTCACCATTTCTGACAAGATTTTCTTGCAAACTTCCTCACAGCGCCAGGGACCCGGGTTGGATTCCAGGCTTGGGTGACCGTCTGAGTGGAGTCTGCACGTTCCCCCGGTGTCCGCGCGGGTTTCCTCCGGGGGGCTCCGGTTTCCTCCCGCAGTCCAAAGATGTGGTTAGGTGGATTGGTTCATGCTAAACTGCCCCTAAGTGGGGTTACGGGGATCGCGTCTCAGTAGGGTGCTCTTTCAGAGGGTCGGTGCAGACTCGATGGGCCGAATGGTCTCCTTCTGCATTGGAGGAATTCTATGACGCTGGTCCACCAGACCAATAATCCAGGCTGATGCTCCCAATACCGGCACTGTGGGAGTTTTAAAATCATTAATTCATGGGAAATGGGAGTCGCTGGCTAGGCTGGCATTTATTGCCCATCCCTAATTGCCCTGGAGATGGTGCTGGTGACCTGACCTCTTCAACCCCTTGCAATCCATCCTGGTGCAGGTACACCCACTGCGCTGTTAGGGAGGGAGCTCCAGGATTTAGACCTAGTGACAGTGAAGGAACCTTTGGGTATTCCCAAGTGAGTGGTTTGGAGGGGAACTTCAAGTTGGTGGCGCTCCTGTGTGCCTACTGCACCCTTGCCCATCTAGGTGGTAACCGTCGTGGTTTGGAAGCTTGCGTTAAGCATCTGGAGTGCTGCTCCGTTGGAGATGCTGTCTTTCGGATAAGACATTCCACCAAAGCCCAGTCTGCGTTCACAGGTAAAAGATCTCATAGGGCAGCACGGTGGCGCAAGTGGTTAGCACGGTTGCCTCACGGCGTAGAGGTCCCAGGTTCGATCCCGGCCCTGGGTCACTGTCCGTGTGGAGTTTGCACATTCTCCCCGTGTTTGCGTGGGTTTCGTCCCCACAACCCAAAAAAGATATGCAGGGTAGATGGATTGGCCACGCTAAACTGCCCCTTAATTGGAAAAATAAAAATGAGTTGGATACTCTAAAAAATTTTTTTTTAAAGATCTCATGGCACTAGATTGAACACCAGGAGAATCCTGGTCAATATTTATTTATTTATTGAGGAGAAGGAGAGTTCTATCTGGTCTACTGGTCTGTAGTTATTCCTCACTTTGAAAACAAGAATGATCTGGTCCTTAGCTGTTTGTGGAATCTTGCTGTGCACAAATTGGCTGCCGTGGTTCCGACATCACAACTGCGGCTACACTTTAAAAACTACCGCTTTGGGTAAAGAGAGATTTGGGGGTGTCCTGAGGTTACGAAAGACGCTATATCAATGCAATTCTGTCACTACCTCAGAATTCACCCCCTCCTTCACGTCTGAAACTGTGACACTTATTCTGATGATCTTGGTACCACCAGAGCTGCAAGTTGCAGACTCCCTCCCTGGTCGAGTTGGCATTGCCCAATTTAGCACCAGGATGAGCACAAGTACCATAGAATCGCTACAGTGCAGAAGGAGGCCATTCGGCCCATCGTGTCTGCACCGAACCTTAGAATGTGCCCACGTCCGCCCTGCCCCATCCCTGGAATCCCATAATCTGACCTGCACATCCCTGGACACGAAGGGGCAATTTATCACGGCCAATCCACCTAACGTGCACATCCTTGGACTGTGGGAGGAAACCGGAGCACCCGGAGGAATCCCACGCAGACACGGGGAGAACGTGCAGACTCCACAGTCACCCGAGGTCGGAAGTGGACTCTGGTCCCTGGCGCCGTGTGATAGCAGTGCTAGCCACTGTGCCGCCCATGTATGCACAAAGGATGAGGATAATTTCCTTTCTCAGCAGTGCTGGTCAAGGGAGAAATGTCACCATTCTGCTTTGTCTATTGCGCAACGAGAGTTTTTCGCTATCAGGTGGAGGGTCGACTTTTTAAAAATTAATTTACGGGATGTGGGCGTGGCTGGTTAGGCCCAGCATTTATTGCCATCCCCAGTTGCTCTTAAGAAGGTGGTGGTGAGCTGCCTTCTTGAACCGCTGCAGTCCCTGAGGTGTAGGTACACCCACTGTGCTGTTAGGGAGGGAGTTCCAGGATGTTGCCCCAGCGACAGTGAAGGAACAACCAATATATTTCCAAGTCAGGGTGGGGAGTGACTTGGAGGGGAACCTCCAGGTGGTGGGGTTCCCAGGTATTTGCTGCTCTTGTCCTTCTAGATGGTAGTGGTCGTGGGTTTGGAAGGTGCTGTCCAAGGAACCTTGGTGAGTTCCTGCAGTGCATCTTGCAGATGGTACACACGGCTGCCACTGTGCGTCAGTAGTGGAGGGAGTGAATGTTTGTGGAAGGGGGAAAAAATCAAGCGGGGCTGCTTTGTCCTGGATGGTGTCGAGCTTCTTGAGTGTTGTTGGAGCTGCACTCATCCAGGCAAGTGGAGAATATTCCATCAGACTCATGACTTGTGCCTTGTAGATGGTGGACAGGCTTTATTTTGGGGGGGGGGGGGGGGGGGGGGGGGGAGACACAGGAGGCGAGTTACTCACAGTAGGATTCCCAGCCTTTGACCTGCCCTTGTAGCCACAGTATTAATATGGCTAGTCCAGTTCAGATTCTGATCAATCACAACCCCCGGGATGTTGATTGTGGGGGATTCAGCGATGGTAATGCCATTGAATGTCACTTGTACGAGATGGTCATTGCCTGGCACTTGTGAGGCGCGAATGTAACTTGCCACTTATCAGCCCAAGCCTGGATATTGTCCAGTTCTTGCTGCCTTTGGACAGGGACTGCTTCATTAATTGAGGAGTCACAAATAGTGCAAACATCCCCACTTCTGATCTTATCATAGAATTATCATAGAATTTACAGTGCAGATGATGATGGAAGAGAGGTCGTTGATGAAGTAGGTGAAGATGGTTGGGCCTAGGACTGGTCTAGAATGTTCCCTCAACCTCCAACAATGAACTTCCTCAGCACTGCACTGGAGTGACAGCCTCGGATGGTGAAGGGTGCAGTCCGCATGCACACTATTTGAACTCAAGGACAAGAGACCCAGCAACTGAGTCAAGTCAACACTTGTAATATGTATCCACTTCCTTCGCACTTGCTACTCTCTCTTTGCCAACCTCTTTATGTTCCCTCCCACCTCCATCGCTCTTGCCTCTCTCTCTTCAATTCTTCCACGCTCTCCTCTATTACTCCTTCCTACGTTATGTCACTCTCTCACTAATCTCTGCATAATGCTCCATCGCGCCCCCCCCCCCCTGGCCCGGTTCATTCTTTAGCCGCAGTCCCGAGATGTCATCGCATGGTGTGTACTCGCTGCAAATGCAGCCATCTGGGCTGAGGGGGGAATGTTGGCAAGGGTAAAGTGGGGAAAACTCCTTCAATAAGCGTCAAGAGATTCAAACATATATCCCATGGCCTCTTAGTCTTATGCACTTATGCGAGAGTCAGATTGGCCACGACAGTGATAGCCTTTGTTCGTTTGCTCAACAATGGACTGGGTCGCGTGCGCCGGGAACAAACCTGTATTTGTATAGCGCCTATCACATCCTCAGGATGTTCCCCAGCCCCTCACAGGCATTGAAACACTTTTTGAATGTTGCAATGTTGGAAAAGTGGCAGCCAATGTGCACACAGCAAGATCCCACAAAAACAGCAATGTGATAACGACCGGGTTTCTCCTTTTGGCTTACCGGTTACAAGTTAAATATTGGCCAACACTCCTAGAAGAGCCCCTTGCTGCTCTTCCTCGAACAGGGGCCTGCAGTATCTTTTGCGCCCACTTCAGCCTCGTTCTAATGCTTTACCCGAAAATGACAGCCTCTAATGGTGCAGCACTCCCTCAACACTGCACTCGGAGTGTCGGCCTAGATTAACTGTTCAAGTCTCTGGAGCAGGGCTCGAACCTACAACCCGCTCCGGTGAAATATCATGCGAGAAAACTGTTCTCCTGCTCCCTATCCCTTTGGCCTTGATGCAAAGCACTATGCAGGACCCAGTGAAGGTGGCCTGATCTGTGCCGGGTGCAACTGCTACCTCAGAAATGTTGGGCTGATGGCACTTAACCCCAGTATTAGGCTTGAGTATCACTGTAGATGTGAACTGTGGAGGCCAAATATTACAATTGGTGCTGTCAGCAAACACAAAGTCAACCCATCGTTCTAACCTCACATTACTTTGGAGAGGCAGCTTTGTGCGATGCCAGCTGTTCAAGTGCCACAGAACTGCTTCTGATGCCTGTGGAACTCCCCCACCCCAACCCTTTGCTATCCATGAGACGTCACGTCGTGAACTCTGCCCCTTACACACAACAGTCCAGACGTCGGGTTAATCATTGCCCTCGCACGCCAACAGCTCGGAGATGAATGACCCACTCACTGAGCCAGCTTCCTGGAGTCAAGCCCAAACAAGCCCAAGTCTCAACTGGCCTCAGTACCCCGGGCGACAAGAGGGAGAGCCGGAGGAAACTAGCCACCGTAACTGGCGAAACCCGCTGCAAAATGGAAGGCCGGGGTCGGTAACCGAGGACAGGCTGGGACTCAGCAATATCGGCCTAGTGAGTGGTCAGTAAAAGACTTCCGTTGATGTAGCACCTTTCACAACCTGAGGATGTCCCAAGGTGCTTTACAACAACAATAAAGTACTTTTGGAAGGTAGTCTGTAATGTAGGAAACACAGCAGCCATGTTGCGCACAGCAAGATCCCACAACAGCATTGTGATTCCGAGCAGCCAATTCTTTTTTTTTTTTTAATTTAAAGTACCCAATTCAATTTTTTTCCCATTAAGGGAAAATTTAGCTGCATGGTAGGTGGATTGGCCACGCTGAATTGCCCCTAAATTGGAAAAAATAATTGTGTACGCAGGATTTTATTTTTAAAAAAGGGACAATTTAACATGGCCAAAGCACCCACCCTGCACATCTTTGGGTGTGGGGGTGAGACCCACCCAGACACGGGGGTAAAATGTACAAACTCCCCACGGGCAGTGACCCCGGGGCCGGGATCGAACCCGGGTCCTCGGCGCCGTGAGGCAGCAGTGCTAACCACTGCGCCAACCTGTCACTCATCCTAGCAGGTAAGTATGCCTTCTAAAAATAAATAATCGGTGATAGGACGGCATGATGGCGCAGTGGCTAGCACTGTTGCCTCATGGCGCTGAGGACGCGGGGTCGATCCCGGCCCCGGGTCACTGTCCGTGCAGAGTTTGCACATTCTACCCGTGTCTGCGTGAGTCTCGTCCCCACAACCCAAAGATGTGCAGGGTAGGTGGACTGACCGCGCTAAATTGCCCTTTAATTGGAAACAAATAATTAGGTACTCAATTTTTTTTTTAATAAAAGTAAATTTAAAAAGGTGATATTGAGGGCAGCACGGTGGCGCAGTGGGTTGCCCTGCTGCCTCGCGGCGCCGAGGTCCCAGGTTCGATCCTGGCTCTGGGTCACTGTCCGTTTGGAGTTTGCACATTCGCCCCGTGTTTGCGTGGGTTTCGCCCCCACAACCCAAATATGTGCAGGGTAGGTGGATTGGCCACGCTAAATTGCCCCTTAATTGGCAAATTTTTAAAAAGGTGATATTGGCTGAGGAATAAAAACTGACCAGGGCACAGGGAGGGCAACTCGCCTACTTCCACCTTTGCGGAGATACCAGATGATGGCATTCCCCGTGGATGGCCTCCGCCATGGGTCAGTGTCTTCCAGGCTGGCATAAATGTGGCAAAGGATGAAGCGGAGAGATGCTTTGGCACTGGCAACATGGGTAGGCATTGCCAGCACAGGCTGCCCAACTCTCCCCGAGTCAGTAGGTCACTGGTTCGCCTCCCACTCACTTCACAGATCTGGGGTCGAAGCCCAAGCCCAAGCTTCTTTCTACTCAGCTTCCAAGATCAGAGAAAATTAGCTTCTGGTGTCTGTACAGCAATCCCACTGGTTGAAGGTTGTGACTCCTTCGCAGTCAAATAAGCTTCAGAGGGGCTAACATGATTAGCAGTGAGATGTTGCATACATACGTACAAACTTGAATAGGAGTAGGCCATTCGGCCCTCAACTCCGCTCATACGATCATGGCTGCTCTTCTATCTCAACTCCACATTCCCGCCCGTTCCTCAAATCCCCGATTCCCCGAGAACCAAAAACCTGTCAATCTCGATCTTAAACACACTCAACGATGGAGCATCCATAACCCTCTGTGGTGGAGAATGTCTAATATTCACAACCATTTACAAGGTGAAAATTTCTCCTCACCTCAATGATCTATCCCATAACTCTGACTGTGCACCCCCCCCAGCCCTAGACTCAAAAACTAAAAGAGCTGGTCATTGACTTCAGGAAGCAAAGTGCTGTACACACCCCTGTCAGCATCAACGGGGCCGAGGTGGAGATGGTTAGCAGCTTCAAATTCCTAGGGGTGCACATCTCCAAAAATCTGTCCTGGTCCACCCACGTCGACGCTGCCACCAAGGAAGCACAACTGCGCCTATACTTCCTCAGGAAACTAAGGAAATTCGGCATGTCCACATTAACTCTTACCAACTTTTACAGATGCACCATAGAAAGCATCCTATCAGGCTGCATCACAGCCTGGTGTGGCAACTGCTCAGCCCAAGACCGCAAGAAACTTCAGAGTCGTGAACACAGTCCAGTCCATCACACAAACCTATCTCCCATCCATTGACTCCATCTACACCTCCCGCTTCCTGGGGAAAGCGGTCAGCATAATCAAAGACCCCTCCCACCCGTCTTACTCACTCTTCCAACTTCTTCCATCGGGCAGGAGATACAGAAGTCTGAGAACACGCACGAACAGACTCAAAAACAGCTTCTTCCCCGCTGTTACCAGACCCTCTTATGAACTGACCTGATTAACACTACACCCCTGTATGCTTCACCCGGTGCCGTTGCTTATGTAGTTACATTGTGTACCTTGTGTTCTCTATTATGTATTTTCTTTTCTTTTCATGTATTTAATGATCTGTTGAGCTGCTCGCAGAAAAATACTTTTCATTGTACCTCGGTACATGTGACAATAAACAAAATCAAATCCACCTTGTCAAAGCCCTTCAGAGTCTTCTATGCCCCAATGAGATCACCTCTCATTCTTCCAAACTCCAGACAGCCCAATTTGCTCAGCCTCTCATCGTAGGCCATCATTCTCATCCCAGGACCAGTCCAGTGAGCCTTCGCTCTGCCGCCTCCAATGCAAATCTATCCTTCCTTAAATATGAGTCGGTGCTGGGGGGGGTTAGCACTGTTGCTTCACAGCTTCCGCAGGTGCACCTCGGGTGACGATCCAGAGACCAGAACATTTGGACCATTATTTTTAACTGATCAATTAAAACTATTTAAAGAAAGTTTACAAACAAAATGCACAATTTTCTCTGATGGCTCCCATGATTATTGTTCATTCCAGAGAATAACCTTCAAATCTTGGCAATTCTAAAGCTGCCGACACTCCCGCACTGACCTTGGCTGGGAGCAATGTTTTCCTGCCAACACTTTCATTTTGGCCCTCGGCGGGAGCTAGGCCCTAGGCTTTCGAACACTGGCCTGTGAGGTTATCAGTTCTCAGCGTGGACGGTTGCCAATACAACAGAACCACTGAAAGCGCCTCTTCAAGTATCTGAGGCTGTCGTTTAGAGTTTCCAAGCGTTTGCAGTGGACACTCACGCCAACAACACAAAGGTTTTAAGGTGTGTGACCACTGCTGCAATTCCTTGCAGGCCCGAAAAGGCCCACCGGACTGGTCCTTCCCTCTAGGGGTCAAAGGGCAGCGACCAGAAACATTGAAACCCAGTGGTCCTTTCTCGCCCCTCGCCTTGGGGCAGAGGGAAAGTCGCTGGACAAGTTTAAGATGTTGTTGTGCACTGAGAATGATTCAGCACGGGGCCAGTGTTCATCCCCATTGCGTGACGGAGGCGCAAACAGGGTTCGCCCTCAGTGGCTGTTCTGGAAGCTATTTATTTATTTATTTGTGGACAGACTCCGAAGGAAAGACCCGCAGTTAGATGGCGCCTCATCACACAGCCTTCGGGAACGCCTCGCGATGCTTCAGACACAACAAGTTACTGTTGTTCCATCAGCAAAACACGGCAGCCATTTTAATGCCCAGTTAGGGAAGGGAATAAGTGGAATATATGTTTCTGGTGGTGCGGAGTGTGGGTGAACTGTTAGGTCCATGAGAAACACATTTCTCAAAATACAGTCAGCGAATCTTTCATGCCCACCCAACCAGAAGGGAGGTGGTTTGTTTATTTTTTCCCCCCCCGAAGTGTTGTCCAATGGTTGGGCTACCTGTGCTGGGGAGTGTTGCCAACCCTCCTGGATTGCTCTAGGGGCTTTTCACAGTAACTTCATTGAAGCCTACTTGTGGCAATAAGCGATTATTATTATGATGGAGTGTCCAGGAATTAAATATTCATCTGCTGGGCACTGCCACAAGAAACACTTAGAAGAGAAACCACATGGAATGATTGGGAATTACAGACGTTTGACTGGCGGGATGAAGCTTCCAGGGAAATATTCAATCAGAGTTGACGACCATAGTGTTTAATCTCATTTTGACAAATAGACATTGGAGAAGAGTGCAGAGACGTGGACACACTTTGCTCGCACGCAATCGATGCTGTTGCCAGACTCGCGTTTATTCAATTCACTCTTGGGATAATGGTGTTGCTGGCAAGGTGGGGATTTATTCCCTCCTCCCCGATTGCAGAGAGGGGTAAGGGGGTAGCCGCCTCCGTATTGCGCTGGCCACAATCATTGGTACAACAGAGTGGCTCACCAGACCCCTTCAGAGGGCCAGAGAGCGACGTAAACGTTGGCGTGGGACTGGAGTCACAGATAGGCCAGCCCGGGTCAGGAGGCAGATTTCCTTCCCTCGGAGGACATCAGCAAACCAGATGGGATTTTACAACAATCAACAATGGTTTACTTCACAGCTCAGTGCTCGCTCAACAAAACTCGCGCCTCACGTGGTAAAATGCTGTAGGATTTAGACAAAATTGGACCCTACGCCACACACAGACAAAGATACGAAGACGGGTGGTTAAAAAGTTTGGCCAGGAGACTTCCGGGTGCGGCGATGACCAGCTGAGTCGCACGTTTCGGCAGCTCCCTGTGAAACGGACTTTTGGGCTCTTGATAGGAGCCCCAACGGCAATTTTGACGGCTAAAAACACCGTGCGGTAAACCAGAAGGGAATCCCCCCTGGATACGGATGGAAAAAGGAGGAGAAAGTGGCCGGATTGCAGTGGATCCTTTAGAACAGCGGCAAGGAAGGCAAGCAAAAACCAAGATGGCGTCGGAAGGTGGCAGTTTAACATGGGGCCCTGAACAACAAGAGTTCTTGAAATGCTGTGTGGAAGAGCTCAAAAAGGAAATGAAGAAAGAGCTGTTGGCCCCGATACTACAGGCGATCGAAGGGCTAAAGGAGGAACAAAAGACCCAGGAGCGGGAGCTTCGGGTCGAGAAGGCAAAGGCAGCCGAGAATGAGGACGACATACAGGGCCTGGTGGTGAAGACGGAGACGCATGAGGCACATCAGAAACGATGTGTGGAAAGGTTGGAGGCACTGGAGAACAACGCAAGGAGGAACAACCTGAGGATTCTTGGTCTTCCTGAAGGTGTGGAGGGAGCGGACGTCGGGGCATATGTGAGCACGATGCTGCACTCGTTAATGGGAGCAGAGGCCCCGGCGGGTCCGTTGGAGGTGGAGGGAGCATACCGAGTGATGGCGCGAGGGCCGAGAGCAGGAGAAATTCCCAGAGCCATAGTGGTGAGATTCCTCCGTTTTAAGGATAGAGAAATGGTCCTTAGATGGGCAAAGAAAACTCGGAGCAGTAAATGGGAGAACGCGGTGATCCGCGTTTATCAAGACTGGAGTGCGGAGGTGGCGAGAAGGAGGGCGAGCTTTAATCGGGCCAAGGCGGTGCTTCATAAAAAGAAGATAAAATTTGGAATGCTGCAACCGGCAAGACTGTGGGTCACATATCGAGGGAGGCATCACTACTTTGAGACGGCGGATGAAGCGTGGACTTTTATTGTGGAAGAAAAACTGGAATGAGCGGGTTATTAAAAAGAACGTTTGAACAGAGTGGTGGGGCGAATGTGGGGGGCAAAGAGGGGGGTTAAAAAGGGGGGAAAGAGGAGTTTTATGTACTAATCCTGCGATGTGCTAACTTTTCTCTCTCCCACAGGTGGTGATGGGGGGAGGAGGGGAGGTGGAGGAGATGGGGCGTTGGCCATTGGGGGCGGGGCCAAGGGAGAAGCGCGGGCTTGGTTCCCGCGCTATGATAATCATGGCGGGAATAGGGAAGCAGGAAGGAGGGGGCGTCGCACGGTGCGAGCCGAGGTCACGGGGGGAAGCCGAGGTCGGCCAGAGTTTGCTGACTTCTGGGAGCAACATGGGGGGAGTAATTACGCTAGCGGGGGATCTAGCGGGGGGGGGGGGGGGTGTGGGAGGGGGGAATTACTGGGTTGCTGCTGCTGGGGAGAGGGGGGAGCTGGTATGGGAGGGGATGGGCGGGGGGCACCGCCTGGGGGAGATACAGCTGCGTGGGAACCGGGTGAGGAGCTGGAAAAAGGTGATGGCTAATCGACAAGGGGGGGGGGGGGGGGTGGGTAGGAAGCCCCCCAACCCGGCTGATCACGTGGAACGTGAGAGGGCTGAACGGGCCGATAAAGAGGGCACGGGTACTCGCACACCTTAAGAAACTTAAGGCAGATGTGGTTATGTTACAGGAAACGCACCTGAAACTGATAGAGCAGGTTAGGCTACGCAAAGGATGGGTGGGGCAGGTGTTCCATTCGGGGCTAGATGCGAAAAACAGGGGGGTGGCTATATTAGTGGGGAAGCGGGTAATGTTCGAGGCAAAGACTATAGTGGCGGATAACGGGGGCATATACGTGATGGAGAGTGGCAAACTACAGGGGGAGACGGTGGTTTTGGTAACGTATATGCCCCGAACTGGGATGATGCCAATTTTATGAGGCGGATGCTAGGACGCATTCCGGACCTAGAGATGGGAAAGTTGATAATGGGGGGAGATTTTAATACGGTGTTGGAACCAGGGCTGGATAGGTCGAAGTCCAGGACTGGAAGGAGGCCGGCAGCAGCCAAGGTACTTAAAGATTTTATGGAGCAGATGGGAGGTGTAGACCCGTGGAGATTTAGCAGACCTAGGAGTAAGGAGTTCTCGTTTTTCTCCTATGTCCACAAAGTCTACTCGCGAATAGACTTTTTTGTGCTGGGAAGGGCGTTGATCCCGAAGGTGAGGGGAACGGAGTATACGGCTATAGCCATTTCGGATCACGCTCCACACTGGGTGGACTTGGAGATAGGGGAGGAAACAGGAGGGCGCCCACCCTGGAGAATGGACATGGGACTAATGGCAGATGAGGGGGTGTGTCTAAGGGTGAGGGGGTGCATTGAAAAGTACTTGGAATTCAATGATAATGGGGAGGTCCAGGTGGGAGTGGCCTGGGAGGCGTTGAAGGCGGTGGTTAGAGGGGAGCTGATATCAATAAGGGCACATAAAGGGAAGCAGGAGAGTAAGGAACGGGAGCGGTTGCTGCAAGAACTTTTGAGGGTGGACAGACAATATGCGGAAGCACCGGAGGAGGGACTGTACAGGGAAAGGCAAAGGCTACATGTAGAATTTGACTTGCTGACTACGGGCACTGCAGAGGCACAATGGAGGAAGGCACAGGGTGTACAATACGAATATGGGGAGAAGGCGAGCAGGTTGCTGGCACACCAATTGAGGAAAAGGGGAGCAGCGAGGGAAATAGGGGGAGTGAGGGATGAGGAAGGAGAGATGGAGCGGGGAGCGGAGAGAGTGAATGGAGTGTTCAAGACATTTTATAAAAAATTATATGAAGCTCAACCCCCGGATGGGAGGGAGAGAATGATGGGCTTCTTGGATCGGCTGGAATTTCCCAAGGTGGAAGAGCAGGAAAGGGTGGGACTGGGAGCACAGATCGAGGTAGAAAAAGTGGTGAAAGGAATTAGGAGCATGCAGGCGGGAAAGGCCCCGGGACCGGATGGATTCCCAGTCGAATTCTATAGAAAATATGTGGACTTGCTCGCCCCGGTATTGACGAGGACCTTTAATGAGGCAAAGGAAAGGGGACAACTGCCCCCGACTATGTCTGAAGCAACGATATCGCTTCTCTTAAAGAAGGAAAAGGACCCGCTACAATGCGGGTCCTATAGACCTATTTCCCTCCTAAATGTAGATGCCAAGATCCTGGCCAAGGTAATGGCAATGAGAATAGAGGAATGTGTCCCGGGGGTGGTCCACGAGGACCAAACTGGGTTTGTGAAGGGGAGACAGCTGAACACGAATATACGGAGGCTGTTAGGGGTAATGATGATGGCCCCACCAGAGGGGGAAATGGAGATAGTAGTGGCGATGGATGCCGAGAAAGCATTTGATAGAGTGGAGTGGGATTATTTGTGGGAGGTGTTGAGGAGATTTGGTTTTGGAGAGGGGTATGTTAGATGGGTGCAGCTGTTGTATAGGGCCCCGATGGCGAGCGTGGTCACGAATGGACGGGGATCTGCATATTTTCGGCTCCATAGAGGGACAAGGCAGGGGTGCCCTCTGTCCCCATTATTGTTTGCACTGGCGATTGAGCCCCTGGCGATAGCGTTGAGGGGTTCCAAGAAGTGGAGGGGAGTACTTAGAGGAGGAGAAGAACACCGGGTATCTTTGTATGCGGACGATTTGCTACTATACGTGGCAGACCCGGCAGAGGGGATGCCAGAAATAATGCGGATACTTGGGGAGTTTGGGGATTTTTCAGGGTATAAATTGAACATGGGGAAAAGTGAGTTGTTTGTGGTGCATCCAGGGGAGCAGAGTAGAGAAATAGAGGACCTACCGTTGAGGCAGGTAACAAGGGACTTTCGTTACCTGGGGATCCAGATAGCCAAGAATTGGGGCACATGGCATAGATTAAATTTAACGCGGTTGGTGGAACAAATGGAGGAGGATTTCAAGAGATGGGATATGGTATCCCTGTCACTGGCAGGGAGGGTGCAGGCGGTTAAGATGGTGGTCCTCCCGAGATTCCTCTTTGTGTTTCAGTGCCTCCCGGTGGTGATCACGAAGGCTTTTTTTAAAAGGATTGAAAAGAGCATCATGGGTTTTGTGTGGGCCGGGAAGACCCCGAGAGTGAGGAAGGGATTCTTACAGCGTAGCAGGGATAGGGGGGGGGGCTGGCACTACCGAGCCTAAGTGAGTATTATTGGGCCGCTAATATTTCAATGGTGAGTAAGTGGATGGGAGAGGAGGAGGGAGCGGCGTGGAAGAGATTAGAGAGGGCGTCCTGTAGGGGGACTAGCCTACAGGCTATGGTGACAGCCCCATTGCCGTTCTCACCGAGGAACTACACCACAAGCCCGGTGGTGGTGGCTACACTGAAGATTTGGGGACAGTGGAGACGGCATAGGGGAAAGACTGGAGCCTTGGGGGGGGGTCCCCGATAAGAAACAACCATAGGTTTGCCCCGGGGGGAATGGATGGGGGATATGGAATGTGGCAAAGAGCAGGAATAACGCAACTGAAAGATCTGTTTGTGGATGGGAAGTTCGCGAGTCTGGGAGCGCTGACCGAGAAATATGGGTTGCCCCAAGGGAATGCATTCAGGTATATGCAACTGAGGGCTTTTGCGAGGCAACAAGTGAGGGAATTCCCGCAGCTCCCGACACAAGAGGTGCAGGACAGAGTGATCTCAAAGACATGGGTGGGGGATGGTAAGGTGTCAGATATATATAGGGAAATGAGGGACGAAGGGGAGACTATGGTAGATGAACTAAAAGGGAAATGGGAAGAAGAGCTGGGGGAGGAGATCGAGGAGGGGCTGTGGGCAGATGCCCTGAGCAGGGTAAACTTGTCGTCCTCGTGTGCCAGGCTAAGCCTGATTCAGTTTAAGGTATTACACAGGGCGCATATGACTGGAGCACGGCTCAGTAAATTTTTTGGGGTGGAGGATAGGTGTGCGAGGTGCTCGAGAAGCCCAGCGAATCATACCCATATGTTTTGGTCATGCCCGACACTACAGGGGTTTTGGATGGGGTGACAAAGGTGCTTTCAAAAGTAGTAGGGGTCCAGGTCGAACCAAGCTGGGGGTTGGCTATATTTGGGGTTGCACAAGAGCCGGGAGTGCAGGAGGCGAGAGAGGCCGATGTTTTGGCCTTTGCGTCCCTAGTAGCCCGGCGCAGGATATTGCTAATGTGGAAAGAAGCCAAGCCCCTGGGGGTGGAGACCTGGATAAATGACATGGCGGGGTTTATAAAGCTAGAGCGGTTTAAGTTCGTCCTAAGGGGGTCGGCTCAAGGGTTCACCAGGCGGTGGCAACCGTTCGTCGAATACCTCGCAGAAAGATAGATGGAATGGAAAAAAGGCAGCAGCAGCAGCCCAGGATCGGGGGGGGGGGGGGGGGGGGGGGGGGGGGGGAACCAGAAGGACTCTCAGGGTTGTTAATATATACTGTATAGTATGTATAGGTCGTTGCTACAGATAATTATATATTGGACTGTTAAATTATATTTCTGGAGAGTGTTACTTGTGATAAGGCAGTCGCCAATTAGGGTTAGTTTTCATTTTTGTTATTTATTATTGATTCATTCATTTTTTGTTTATAAAATAGGTCATTGTTATTTGTGTTGTTATAATATTGTGCAAAGGATGCACAATGTACTGTGTTGGTTGACCAAAAATTTTCAATAAAATATTTACAAAAAAAAAAAAGTTTGGCCAGAAAGGCGGGTTTCAAGGGAGCATCTTAAAGGAGAGGGGTGGGAGAAGCGGACAGGTTTTAGGCCGGGGTGGGGGGAGATTCCAGAGTTTGGGATCCTGGCAGCAGAAGGCCCGATTACCGATGGTGGAGGGGGGAGATTAGAGCCGTACATTGCTTCTGCTCTGATGAAAGGTCATCGCCCCCACCGCCAAATTGTCCAGTTGGTAAATACTTGGCCCTGTGTGCACTTTACTGTACCGATAAACAGGTTACACTTTTTTTTCTCCATTTATGGGATGTGAGCATCGCTGCCTGGGACAGCATTTATTGCCCATCCTTAATTGTCCTTGAATGGAGTGACTTGCCCGCCCAGTTCAGAGAGCAATTCAGAGTCAATCACCTTGCTGTAGACCTGGATCAACATCTAGGGCAAGGACGGCAGATTAAAGGACTTTAGTGAACCAGACGGATCGCTTCACAACAAATCGCTGATGGTTCCATGGTCACTATCACTGAGGCGAAGGGCACAGTGGCGCAGCGGTTAGCACTGTTGCCTCACGGCGCCGAGGACCCAGGTTCGAAGGGAATAGCCAAGATTCCTACAACTGATCACCGTTTGGTGACCCGGGCTGCCTTATCTGCATTCTCTATTGAGAGATGAGCGCCAATGCGATTCCCCAATGTCAAACAAAGATAAATAGTGGTAGTGTTACCGATCTAGTCGTCAAGATAGCCCGGACTCATGATCAGGAGAAACAGGTTCAAATCCCAGCTCAGCCAACTTAAACTCAATTCATTAAATAAACCTGGAACGGGAAGCCAATATCAGGGATCAGGGAGGTGGAGGATTGTCGTTGAACCCCACCTGCTCCTTTAGGGGAAGGAAGTTTGCCGTAGAACCATAGAACGGTTATGGTGCAGAAAGAGGACATTCAGCCCATCGTGTTTGTGCCGGCCAAAGAGAGAGAGAAAAGAAAACAGCCGTTCATTTTATTCCCTTTACCCTACACCTGGTCTGTGGTCTCACAGGGTACAGCAGCTCAGGTGCGGATCCAGGCAGCTTTTAAATGAGTTGAGCATTTCAGCCTCAACAGCCGTGAATTCCAGACGCCCACCACACTCTGGAAGAAGTAGTTTTTTTCCTCATGTCCCCTCTAATTCTTCTACCAATCACCTTAAATCTACGATTCCCTGGTAATTGGGCCCTCTGCTGTGGGTTGGGGGTGAAAAAGAGAAACATGTCTTTCATTGTTTTTTTTATAAATTTAGCGTCCCCAATTCATTTTTTCCAATTAAGGGACAATTTCGCGTGGCCAATCCACCCACCCTGCACATCTTTGGGGTTGTGGGGGCGAAACCCACGCAGACGCGGGGAGAATGTGCAAACTCCACACGGACAGTGACCCAGAGCCGGGATCGAACCTGGGACCTCGGCACCGTGAGGCTGCAGGGCTAACCCACTGCGCCACCGTGCTGCCCTAAACAGGTCTTTCCTGACTACTGTCTAGGTGCCTCATAAATTTGCAAGTCTCAATTAGGTCACCCCTTGGCCT
Source organism: Scyliorhinus torazame (assembly GCF_047496885.1). Taxonomy (NCBI): domain Eukaryota; kingdom Metazoa; phylum Chordata; class Chondrichthyes; order Carcharhiniformes; family Scyliorhinidae; genus Scyliorhinus; species Scyliorhinus torazame. The sequence goes on along the minus strand of NC_092735.1, from coordinate 26,332,860 downwards.
CCACTATTCTAAGGAAAACAACACGAGCTTATCCAGTCTCTCCTCATAGCTGCAATTTTCAAGCCCTGGCAACATTCTTGCAAATCTCCCCTGCACTCTCTCCGGGGCAATGATATCCTTCCTATAATGCGGGTGACCAGAACGGTACACAGAATTGTGGCCTAACCAGCGGTTTATTTAGTTCCATCATCACACTCCTGCTTTTGTACTCAATACCTCGCCCAATAAAGGAAAGGGGCAATTTAGCGCGGCCAATCCACCTACCCTGCACATCTTTTGGGTTGTGGGGGCGAAACCCACGCAAACACGGGGAGAATGTGCAAACTCCACACGGACAGTGACCCAGAGCCGGGATCGAACCTGGGACCTCGGCGCCGTGAGGCAGCAGGGCTAACCCACATATGCTTCCTTGACCACCTTGTCCACCTGTCCTGCCATCTTCAAGGACCTAAAGACTTGCACTTCAAGGTCTCTCACTTCCCCAACCCCTTTCGATGCCTGCCGTCCATACCCAGTCCGGCCTACTCCAGATGTACAGCAATGTGACTGGCTCTTAACTGGCTCGCAAGACACTCTGCTTTATTCCAAGGCTCACTGTCACCTTTCTGGAGGGCAAATAGGGCTGGGCAACAAATGCTGGCCCAGTCAGTGAGGCGCAGAATCCAAGAATGAATAAAACAAAAACTCTCCACCCTGATGCATGGCCATTCTGCCACAATGACGGAGGGCTTGCAGCAGTGTCGGAGCCTGGGAGGGGACAAGAGATAATATCTAATCATTTAGAACATTACACCTTCAGGGCCAGCGATCCGATCCACGCTTGACCAGGGAATGGAGCAGTTTCTACTGTTGCTGCTGTTACAACGCAGGCTCACTTCAGTTCAAAAACGAATTGGAATCTCACTCAAACCAGCAGCAATAGTTGCAGAGTGAATCGGAAAAATCCACTTAATTTCTATGGAGGAATTTTCAAACGCTAAAAAGAAACTTTACTCTGTATCTAACCCCGTGCTGTCGCTGTCCTGGGAGTGTTTGATGAGGACAGTGTAGAGGGAGCTTTACTCTGTATCTAACCCCGTGCTGTATCTGTCCTGGGAGTGTTTGATGAGGACAGTGTAGAGGGAGCTTTACTCTGTATCTAACCCCGTGCTGTCGCTGTCCTGGGAGTGCTTGATGGGGACAGTGTCAAGCGAGCTTTACTCTGTATCTAACCCCGTGCTGTACCTGTCCTGGGAGTGTTTGATGGGGACAGTGTCAAGCGAACTTTACTCTGTATCTAACCCCGTGCTGTACCTGTCCTGGGAGTGTTTGATGGGGGACAGTGTCAAGCGAACTTTACTCTGTATCTAACCCCGTGCTGTACCTGTCCTGGGAGTGTTTGATGGGGACAGTGTAGAGGGAGCTTTACTCTGTATCTAACCCCGTGCTGTACCTGTCCTGGGAGTGTTTGATGGGGACAGTGTCAAGCGAGCTTTGCTCGGTATCTAACCCCGTGCTGTAAAGGGTAAATGATCATTCTGCAGCAGCACTAATAGCTTCACCTCTCGCTAAAGACAAACAAAATGCTCTCCTAGTGTGGGCCTGAAATACTGGATGGAGGTGAGGTTACAGGCTTCCCTCTCGCTGCAAACTATTTATTTAAAAAAATATTTTTATTCTCCTTTTTCACATTTTCTCCCGAATTTACACCCACCAACAATAAACAATAATCAGCAACAAATATGTCAATCCCCATAACAATCACAACGATCCCATCCTCCACCAAACCGCAAACATCAGCCCGCATGTTTACATAAACAAATGGCAAAAAGGAATCAGGGATTACCCATAGTCACCCCTAATATACACAGATCCCCCCCCCAACCCATCCCACCCTCAACTAATGTTCGATGTTATCCAGTTCTGGAAAGTGCATAATGAATAATGTCCATGAATTGTAGAACCCCTCCATCCTTCCCCTCAGTTCAAATTTAACCTTCTCAAGAGTCAGGAATTCCAACAGGTCCCCCCGCCACGCCAGGACACTGGGTGGAGAGGCTGCTCCCCAACCCAACAGGATCCGCCTTCGGGCGATCAACGAGGCGAAGGCTACAACATCTGCCTCCGCTCCCGTTTCCAACCCTGGCTGCTCCGACACCCCGAATATGGCCTCCCGGGGACCCGGGTCCAGTTTCACACGCACCACCTTGGAAATTACCCTAAAAACCCCCTTCCAGTAATCCTCTAGCTTTGGACAGGCCCAAAACATATGAACGTGATTAGCGCCCCCGCCCGCAGCGCTCCCTCTCGCTGCAAACTTAATGCATGACAGCATTGAGCCCTAGTAACGCACCCAACTGCCCACCCAACCCGAGATTAGCCACCTCAGTCTGGGAGACTCAGTGCGAAGTGCACAACTAATGTTCTTTCCAAACTTTCCATTCAGAAGCAGAGTAAAGCAAAACCACAGGATGTAATTATGGGAACTGACCATTCAGCCCATCTAGTCAATGTGCATGCTTTAGAAAAACGTGAGATAACCTTAATGGACGTACAAATCCCGAGGGGGTTCGACAGGGTAGGCGCTGAGAGGATGTTGCCCCTCGCGGGGGTGGAGTGGGGGAGGCGTGCATTTAAGATGGAGCAGGGGAGGAATTCCGTCTCCCAGAGGGTCGTTAGTGTTTGCAATTCTCCTCAGCGAAGGGCAGTGAGTGGGGTCGGGACATTGAATAAATTCGAGGCAGGCGGGAGAGTGGAGTCAAGGCAAGAGTCAGACCAGGTCAGATCAAAAAGGGGAAACATTTGTACAAACTATCGTGTATTGGGAAGTATTTTCCCGAATTGTTTGTGTGTTGTAACTTCTCAAATACATTTGGAATAAAATACTATTTTTTTAAAAAATCCTCGAACTCTTTCTCTAGCAGCACTATGGATGTACCTACACCACATGGACTGCAACGGTTCAAGAAGGCAGCTCACCACCACCTTCTCGGGGGCAAATAGGTATGGGCAATAAATGTTGGCCTACCCGAAAAGAGCTAATGTTTCAGGGCCGATGACCTTTCATCAGCCTGAGAACCCTCGCTGTCTCTTCCTTGAACCAGGGCCTGAATGGCCCCCTGTCCAGCTCTACCTCTCGCTCCACCAATGCTGCCTGATCTGCTGAACACTTCCAGCATTGTCACAGAATCGGTACAGCACAGGAGGAGCACATTCAGCCCATCATGTCTGCTCTCCAAGCGTCACTCCCTCCCCCTCCCCGTAACCCTGCACATTCTCCCCTTTCTGATAATGATCCAACTCCCTCTCAGGAGCCTCGATTGAACCTGCCTCCACCACTCTCTCGGGCAGCGCACTCCAGCTCCCTAACCTCTCGCCGTGCGAAAAATAAACTTCTTTCCCCCTCACATTGCTCTGTTCACCCCTCATCATAGAGGGGGAATCTCAACCTGCGCACTCGAACCAGGAGTCAGAGTAGGCCATTCAGCCCCTCGAGCCTGCTCCACCATTTAGTAAGATGGCGCTGCAGTTTGAAGCACTGCCCCATCCATTTGTTCCTCGGTCAGGAAGTCCCCAGTTTTGTGCCGTGCCCGGCTTTGGGATCCCAGCCCAGCTTTCAGTCGGGAGCATTTCCGGGGAACTCCGGGATCCAGTTTCCAGTGAGCGTTATGGGGAAATTCCGTGGAGTGTTTGGTGCATCCCGTGGCTTTTATTTTCCCTTGGTGATTGGAAATGATATCCAAGGCTTAACGTTTGTTGATGTGCTCGTGCAGTGAATATTTACTCTGATAGGAGGAGTCCGGGTTGGGGGGGCAGAATATTGAGGGGTATGGAATCAAGGCATGGTCTGATTGAATGGCAGCACGGTAGCACAGTGGTTAGCACAGTTGCTTCACAGCTCCAGGTTCGATTCCCGGCTTAGGTCCACTGTGTGCGGAGTCTGCACGTTCTCCCTGTGTCTGCGTGGGTTTCCTCCGGGTGCTCCGGTTTCCTCCCACAGTCAAAAGATATGCAGGTTAGGTGGATTGGCCATGCTAAATTGCCCCTTAGTGTCCAAAAAGGTTAGGTGTGGTTACTGGGTTACGGGGATAGGGTGGAGATGTGCTGGTGCAGACTCGATGGGCCGAATGACCTCCTTCTGCATTGTAAATTCTATGATCTATGAATGATGGAACTGGCTCAATGGCCCGAATGGCTCTGTTGCTGAAGGTTCACTCTTCAGATCCGGGGTAAACCACTTAGGACGGAGACGAGGAGAAATTTCTTCACCCAGGAGTGGTCGGCCTGTGGAATCCATTACCACAGGCCCAAAACATTGTACAGTTTCAAAAAGGAATTAGATATAGCACTTAGGGCTGAAGGGTTGGGGGGAAATGGCGGGGAACAGGTTCCTGAGTTGGATGATCAACCATGATCATAATGGCAGAGCAGGCTCGAAGGGCCGAATGGTCTACTCCGACACAAGAAAGGTGGCTCTCGTCCTAAGAACCCCATAATTAGGCTCTTTTACTTAAAATAGTCGCTAGGACAGGGAAAAAAGTATCCCCTCGCCCCTACTTAACAACAACACGAGAGTCGATGGCGGAGCATCAGTAACTGCAGAGGCCGCAAAGAAGCGAAAAGCGGGAGAACCAGGAGAAACAAGCGGTCGAGACGGCAGACATACTAGGCGACGAAGTGCGGCCACACCAGAGCGAGGGGGACCGGCAAACCGCACACGGGGCTCCCCTCACCAGAGAGGTGGATGGAGGAGGTTCCTCACTCGAGAATTAGAAGGAGCTCAAGGAAGAGTGAAAGACAGACATTAAAGCAGCGGTCAGGTTGGTGGTGATGGAGGCCCTGGCCACCATGCAGGTGGCCCTGGACAAGGCAGAGAGACAACTGGAGGCCCAGGGGGACACCAACAAGGAGGTTCACACACCCGGGATACTTGCGCATCAGCTTCTTTGTAGTGGGGAAATTGGTTCTTTTCGGGATAGTAAGAACGGAATACCCTGCGATCGTAATCTCAGACCATGCTCCACAGTCCACAGACAAATTCATCACCAACAACCAGAATGGGGAGGTCTCAGCCTCCATGGAGGTGCTGAAGGCCGTGATTAGGGGTAAGATAACTGCTTCTAAAGAGACAGGCAGGAGAGGGTAACTAGGCAACAACAGGTCAACTCCATATTGGAAGTGGACCGGCAATACTCCAAGGCCCATCCACAGAGCTTCTGCCGGAGAGGAATAAGTTACTTAAAAAAAATTTAATTTAGAGTACCCAATTATTTTTTTTTTACAATTAAAGGGGCAATTTAGCGTGGCCAATCCACCTAACCCGCAATCTTTGGGTTGTGGGGCTGAGACCCACGCAGACACAGGGAGAATGTGCAAAGTCCACACAGACAGTGACCCAGGGCGGGGGATCGAACCCGGGTCCTCGGCGCCAGAGGCAGCAGTGCTAACCACTGCGCCACCATGTCGCCCCAGAGGAAAAAGTTACAAATGGACTTTGATCTTCGCTCCATGAGGGAAGCAGTGCACCCCAACTCCGCCAGGCACGGGGGGGGGGGGGGGGGGGGGGGGGGGGGGGACCTTCTACGAACACGGAGACAAAGCCCCCCCACCCACACCGATGGGGACGTGAGGATGAAGCAGTTTCTCGATGGACTGGAAAAGCCAGTCACGGGGGGAGGATAGGAAACAGGGGCTGGAAACACCACTAGATCTGGGGGAAGTCATGGAGAGAGTCAACTCCATGCAGATGGGGAAGGCCCGGGACTAGGCGGATTCCCGGCGGACTTCTACCAAAGGTTCGCACCAGCACTGGCCCCACACCTGCAGATGTTCACAGACTCGCGAGCGAGGGGCACGTTGCCACCATTGCTAGAACAAGCCTCAATCTCGTTGACACCCAAGAAAGACAAAGACCCAACTGAATGCAGGTCCTACAGACTCAATTTATTGCTTAACGTAGACGAGAAAATACCAGCCATGATCTTAGCCAAACGATTGGAAAACTGCGTGCCAGAGGTGGTCACCAGAGGATCAGAGGGGCTTTGTCAAGGGCAGGCAGCTCACATCAAATATAAGGCACCTGCTGAACATGATGATGTCCCTATCCAGGGAGAGAAGACCAGAGTGATCATCTCCCTGGACGCAGAAAAGCCTTCAAACAGAGTTGAATGAAAGTCCCTCACAGAGGTACAGGAGTGGTTTGGTTCGGAACAGGGTTCACCGCCTGGGTGAAGCTCCTGTACAGCGCTCCCACCATGAGCGTGCGAACCAACACCCCCGGTCCAAATACTTCCAGCTGCACAGGGCACAAGACAGGGATGCCCGCCGTCTTCGCTCCTATTCGCCCTGGCAATAGGACCACTGGCAAACACCCTCAGAACAGTGAAGAATTGGAAGGGGATCCAGAGAGGGGGCAGAGAGCACAGAGTAATTGAGCGGATGGCCTGCTCCACTATGTCTCGGTCCCCTGAAGCAGCATGATGGGGATATTGAAGCTTCTGAAGAGTTTGGAATCGTCTCAGGCTACAAACTCACCTTGCGCAAAAGTGAAGTCTTCCCAGGGAGCCCGCAAGGGAGAGGGGGCAGAGCTGCAGGGACTCCCGTTTAGACAAGCCCAAAACAAATTCCACTACCTGGGGATCCAAATTTCTCACAACTGACACGGATCCACAAATGGAACCTGACCAGTCTGGTGCAGGAAGTAATGAAGGACCTACAGAGGTGGGACCCACTCCCACTCTCCCAGGCGAGGAGGGTGCAGACGATCGGAATAAACATACTGCCCAGGATCCTCTTCCTGTTCAGATCCATCCCCAAGGCCTTTTTCACCTCTGTAGACAAAATCATGGCACTTGCTAAGGCAGCACTTTGGCCAGTCCATCATGGCCCCCATCTGCAACCATCGCAGGTTCACGCCAGCCACAATGAATGCCATCTTTAAGAGGTGGAGACAGGAATGGGGGGGGGGGCACTGGCAGCTAGGGACTTCTGCACAGACTGCAGACCAGCAACGTTAGAGGAACTTAGAGGAACAAACTGCAACATTTACAAATCAAAAACCTCTTCCTGAAGGAGATGACATCATACCCATAGACATTTTGATATTTAATGTGAGCTGCCTGCCCTTGACAAAGCCCCTCATTGAGACACTCAATGATAGAGGAACTATTGGACGCGGGTGACCTAGGAAGGGGGAACTGTGGGGACTTGTATGGACGACTGTTAGAGGAGGCAAGTCCCCCGCTGGACAAGACAAAGGAAAAATGGGGAGGAAGAACTAGGGTAGAAATAGGGTGGGGACTCTAGAACCAAGCATTTAACAGAGCGAACTCCACGTCCACATGTGCAAGGAAAAGCCTAATGCAGCTGAAAGTGGTGCACAGAGCGCATCTAACCAGAACCCGAATGAGGTTATTTCTCGGAGGTGGAGGGTAATTGTGAACAGTGCCAGGGAGGTCCAGCCAACCGCACCCACATGTTCTGGGCATGCCCCAGACTCGTCGGGTCTCTGGACAGCCTTCTTCGAGGCAATGTCCAAGGTTGTGGAGGTGAGGCTGGAGTCAAGGCCAAAAATGGCAGCCATTGGGGTATCAGACCAGCCCAAACTCTTCATGGGGGGGGGGGGGGGGGGGCGGGGGGGCGACACCCTTGCCTCCCTAACCACCCACCAAAGAATCCAAGCTCGGCTGGCGGTCAGCAGCACCACTGGCTGTCCGACCCTGCTCGGAATTTCTCCAACTGGAGAAAATCAAATTTGCCATCCGGGGGTGGGTGGGTGGGTGGGTGGGGGGGGGGGGGGGGAGAGAGAGAGAGAGAGAGAGAGAGAGAGAGAGGAGAGAGATGCTGAGAGAGAGGAGAGAGAGAGAGAGAGAGAGAGAGAGAGAGAGAGAGAGAGAAGAGGGCTACCACAAAACATGGAGGCCATTCACCAACTTGTTCCAGGGCCATACAATTGTAAGTATGCACAGCGGACCAGCCTGTTCAAACTCGGGCGAACTTGCTTGACTTTCTTCTTCTTTCTCAATAATACTATTGTTAAATCTCTTTGTTTTTCTGTAACAGGCATCTCTTTTCGTTCTTTTTCTGTACAAACAAGAACTGCATCCTGACCGCTTTCTGTAAATACTGCTCGCGGGTACGACACCTGTACTTAACGTTCGACCTCGAAATATGTAAATGGGAAACAAATTGCCATAATATAAAATAGGAAAATCCAGTAAAAACATTTTTTAAATAGGGTGTTCCCCCATTTAAGACGGAGATGAGGAAGAATGTCCTTCTCTCGGAGGGTTCCTGGCGTTTCG
>NC_092735.1:25017338-25059838 GCF_047496885.1 Scyliorhinus torazame | reverse complement strand
TTAATCAGCGTGTGCTGAGTTCCGGAGGACCGCTGCTCTCAGCAGGGGTCAGCAATTCTGGAATATTGGCTAAAATAAACCACATCAGACCCCCCCCCCCCCCCCCGCCCCTCACAAAGATTGCCCAGTTCATTGAATCCTGTTGATCTGTAATTCGACCCTCCCCGACGAATATTCAATTCCGTAAATCAGGGATGGAAACTGAGTTGCAGCCATAGGCCTGACTTGAGCATCGTCACGATTGCTGGAGATAGCTCGCGAAGTTTGAAGAGGGGGTGTGGGTGGGGGTGGGGGGATTCCTGAGCCACTAGCAGTTTGCAGAATTTTTTATTTTTTTTTTGCAATGGGGAAAGTCTTTTAATATCCGGCCAATGGCAGAGTGACACAGTTGCTATTAAAGAATCTGGAGAGTGACCTTTGGCTGGGCTGGACGCTCAAATATGGCAATGTGATGCCACAGCCTTGTCAGGACAACTATATTAAAAGCCTCTCATGACTCGATGAGGGATTCATTTGCTACCGCTATTAGACGGCAGACGTTACAGGCCAAGAGCCACCTGGTGCTATCAATCAGCCCAAACAGACCATTTTGTGGACGACAGTGATCCTGAAGAGCTGCTTTAGCCCTGACCGTCCTCGATACTTTCTCCCCTTTTGGATTTACCTCTCATCGTTTATCTATCTATTTCTCTCGCAACGCGTTTTGGAGGATTTATATTTGCTGCCTCGAATTGAGTTGCCGGCAACATGGCCTCCCGGAAGGTTTGGATTTTCTGCTTGTTGCTGACGTTTCTGTGTTCCATTCACATCAGTGTCGTCCCCGGGGTGGCCAGTGCTGCTGCACACGATGACGACGACGATGATGGTGATGGCGGAGAGCACGAAGATTCGAAGGATGTAGGAAACGGGGATGATGATGATGAGGATGACGATGATGATGATGATGACGATGATGATCATGATGATCATGATAAAAAGAAGCATAAAGAAGATGAGGATGATGATGATGATGACGATGAGGATGAGGATGAGGATGATGATGGTGATGACGATGAGGATGAGGATGATGATGGTGATGACGATGATGATGATGATGACGATGATGATGATGATGACGATGATGATGATCACAATAATACGAAGCATAAACATGAAAAAGATGATGACGATGATGATGATGATGATGATGACGACGATGATGATGACGATGACGATGATGAAGATGATGATGATGAGGATGATGATGACGATGAGGATGACGATGATGACGATGATGACGATGATCACGATAAAGCGAAGCATAGACATGAAGAAGATGATGACGATGATGATGATGATGACGATGATGATGACGATGACGATGACGATGACGATGATGACGATCACGATAATACGAAGCATAAACATGAAGAAGATGATGACGATGATGATGATGATGATGACGATGATGATGATGACGATGATGATGATGACGATCACGATAATCCGAAGCATAAACATGAAGAAGATGATGATGACGATGATGATGATGATGACGATGATGATGACGACGACGATGATGATGACAATGACGATGGCGATGATGATGACAACGATCACGATCACGATAATACGAAGCATAAACATGAAGAGGATGACGGTGATGATGATGATGATGACGATGATGATGGTGGAAAGAAGGAAGATGAGGAAGGTAACGATAACTAAATAAGAGAAACAAACTAGCTCTGAACTAGTGATCATTGCTAAGTTACTTCCTTAAGAGCAGTCATTCTGCTGCCAGACGTACTATTAAAGCATTTCCATAAGGATTATAAACATCACCCTAGCTACATCAATGGAAAATAATGGAGTGACAACTTTAATCTATTTTCTGAATCTATTGTACGGAACTTTGAGGTCCACAAACACAGTGTGGACACCTGTGACATTCTAGCACCTTTTGATTGGGATACTCCTGTACCAAAGTCAACTTAATGAATTGATATAGTGTACATTGCAACATTGATAACAAGTGACGATTGGTCTGTCTGCTTCTTGGTATCTGAGGTATAAATTTCAGCCTCACCGCAAAAATACTGTGCACATTTAAAAAAAAATTAAACATGTCTCAATAAAACTAAATAAGGAATCTTGTAAGTGGTCACTCCCATTTGTTTCCTTGCATGTTAGTCGGATGTACTGATAATTAGATTTTGTCTTTGGGAGGCGCGGGGGACGGGGGGCACGGGGGGGGGGGGGAGCGAAGGAGCAGATTTGATGCTCTTTACAAAGTTGAGGGTTACGATACTTGTTCCGCGACATGCACAATTAAAGAAAAGCTTGAAGACTTTGGTGCGAGTGGGTGGGGTGGGGGGGGGGGGGGGGGGTAGGCAAACTGCCCCTCAACCCTTGCGTTTTATATCAAAACAAATTGCATCAAGATTGGTCCCTGAAAGGATTACTGTAAAAAGAATATACTGTTGTGGGTTCTTTACTGGATTTAAGACGTGTTAACTTAGAGCAATGATTGCTCTTCCCTCTAGATTGTCTTTCCCCCTTAAGGGTCGAGCCATTGGTTTGATTTATTCCCTGTCATGTTCTCTGTGTTGGGTTGGAGTTCGAAGACGCTCGGAAGTGTAGCGCACGATATAATTGGCAACAGGCCAATACTTTGTCAGAGTAATTAAAGAGACTGAATATATTAACCCCTTCCTCTGTTTCATGTATAAATGCAGCAGTGTCTTGACTCAGTGAGAGGCTTTATTGAATCAAATAGAAATGTAGGCAGCCTACAGTGTTTGCTTGGTGACAGAGTTACATGACTATGGCAAGTTAGGTAGTACACCCAGTAAGGTTGCAGTTTGAAAACCCAAACATTCCCCTTTTCATATTGAACAAAAGGCACAAAATTCCCCTTTTCCTAATGAACAACAAACACATTTGCATGCACTGTGTGACTGTGAGTTACCCAAGTTACCCACCATTCTCATGCATTAACAACGTTTTGCCCTACTAGTCGATCAGTGCACCTGAATTGCACATATAGGGCAGAATTCCCCAGCCCCCACCTCCCCCATGGCAGGTTGCCCAATGGGGGAGGCTGTTTGCTCTTGGCTGCCGGCGACATCTTCTGTTCCCACCAAAGTTGATGCTGATTTATATTCCCTGCCCCTGCCACCTTCGTACAACCCACAGAGGGATTGACTGTGGCGGGTCCGGAAGACCCCTCCAGTGGGAAGGGCTCGCGAATTCCACCCACAATCTTTAAACCATGCAGGTCTCTTTATGGAATGTGCACAAGTTGTCATTGGCTGCTCTTCCGGGTGATGTTCTTTGTTCGGACAGTGTTGTTCCCTTGGACCATGTTGCCTTGGTGACTGCTGTTCTATTGCAGTTGTTGGGGACTTGTAATTGATGGGAGTTCTACACTCCGTGCAGCTGGTGAGATCCCGTCTCCCTGACCGCCCGATTGCTGTGAAGGAACAGCTTCACTCGTTGTGCGGGATATTGACTTGGTCATTCACTTCCGCTGGCTAAGACCGAGGTGACAATTTCCTGACGCATGTGCCAAGTTTCAACATGGGCTGATTGCTGTTGAGAACGATGAAGGCTGCCCCTCTGACTGGCTCTCCAATACTCAGCTCTGATAAACGGTTTGACAGTCCGGTCAAACTTAAATTTGGTTTTCTGTCATTTCACCTTGATCTTGTTACTAATTCTGGTTTCAGTAGATATTCTTTTGCCGTTGGAAGAATAGTTTGCGTACGATGTGACATCAGGCTCTGGACAGGATTCCTTTCCATGCCTTCAGTTGGTGTGTTTCTCCATTCGAGCATTGCCTGGTTTATGTCAGCGCTAGATTTTCTCATTTTTCTCCTCTGTGAGTGTGCTGTGAATTCTTCACTTGTGAACAGAAGACCATTGTCACTCATCAACATCTGACAGCAATGTTACATGCATAAGGACAGCAATCTTCACCAGCGTCTTGTCAGTAATAGGCTTACTTGAGCTGAATAGAAATGACAGCCTCCAACGCTTGTCTCATGATAGGCACATGACTATGGAAAGCTAGGTAGTACAGTTAGCAAGATTGCATTTTCAAAAACCGTACACCTCCAGCTTGTTGCCATTCTGTGCATACCTGGGTTCTGGACTTATTGCAGATGGGGTTAGATTCTAAAAGTCATTTGGTGCTAGGCCGATGATACTTTGTGAATTCCAATTATTTACTCTGCTGAATCTCTCAGTAGTGCAATGGGTATTTTTAAAATTCATTCATGGGATGAAATGAATGAAATGAAAATCGCTTATTGTCACAAGTAGGCTTCAAGTGAAGTTGCTGTGAAAAGCCCCTAGTCGCCACGTTCCGGCGCCCGTTCGGGGAGGCTGGTACGGGAATTGAACCATGTTTCTGGCCTGCGTTGGTCTGCTTTCAAAGCCAGCGATTTAGCCCTGTGCTAAACCAGCCCCCGGCATTTATTGCCCATCCCTGGATGCCCATGAGGACATTTAAGAGTCAACCATATTGGTGTGGATCTGGAGTCACATGTAGGCCAGACCAGGTAAGGACGACAGGTTTTGCAAACAATTAACAATGGTTTCAAGGTCATCATTAGACTTTTTCATTCCAGATTTCTATTGCATTCAACTTCCACCAATTGCCATGGTGGGATTTGAACCTAGGTCCCCAGAGTATTGCCCTGGATCCCTGGAATACTAGTCCAGTGAAGATGCCACATGCCTCTGCCATTTGTTGCAATGCAGTAGTTTACTTGACACTTCCCAGCTGCACATGTCTCGATGCCAAAAGCACACGGTTAAGGTCAGTTTGGCTGCATCCAATCATCTGTTTTACCGCTCTTGTTAAGTCGGGCAATGCGTGCTGGGATTTTCTCCTTATTCCATTTCCCTGCGGGGAAAATCGGCGGGTGCCTCGGAGAAAAGAGAATTCCATGGCTGACCATGTTTTATGAGCAGAACAGGAGAAAGCAATAATTGGGGTAGGTGGTAGCATGGCAGTAACGTCACGGGCGCTAGTAATCCTGAGACCTGGGCCAATGCTCTGGGAATACAGGTTCAAATCCCACCACGGGTTTGTCGAATTGAAATTCGATTCATAAAACGTGGAATCGAAAGGCAGCCTCCGTAACGGTGACCGTGGCAACTATCACCGATTGTTGAAAAAAACCCATCCGGTTCACTAATGCCCCCTTTAGGGAAGGAAATCTGCCGTCCTTACCTGGTCTGGCCTACACGTGACTCTAGACCCACAGCAATGTGGTTGACTCTTACCTGCCCTTTGAAATGATCCTAGCAAGCCACTCAGTTCAGGGGCAATTAGGGACGGACAACAAACTCTGGCCTTGCCAACGCGCCCACATCCCATGAAAGAATAACGAAAAAAACATGTGGTGGGCTACGTATTATTCCGCCAACTATATCTTAGCTGGGTGTTCTCCCTTAAGGCCGTTAAGGCCGTTTTGGGCAGCACGGTAGCCTTGTGGATAGCACAATTGCTTCACAGCTCCAGGGTCCCAGGTTCGATTCCGGCTTGGGTCACTGTCTGTGCGGCGTCTGTACATCCTCCCCGTGTGTGCGTGGGTTTCCTCCGGGTGCTCTGGTTTCCTCCCACAGTCCAAAGATGTGCGGGTTAGGTGGATTGGCCATGATCAATTGCCCTTAGTGTCCAAAATTGCCCTTAGTGTTGGGTGGGGTTACTGGGTTATGGGGATAGGGTGGCGGTGTTGACCTTGGGTAGGGTGCTCTTTCCAAGAGCCGGTGCAGACTCGATGGGCCGAATGGCCTCCTTCTGCACTGTAAATTCGATGATAATCTATGATTAAGGCAGCGTGGTAGCACAATGGTTAGCACTATTGCTTCACAGCGCCAGGGACACGGGTTCGATTCCCGGCTTGGGTCACTGTCTGTGCGGAGTCTGCACGTTCTCCCCGTGTCTGCGTGGGTTTCCTCCGGGTGCTCCGGTTTCCTCCCACAAGTCCCAAAAGACGTGCTTGTGAGGTGAATTGGACATTCTGAATTCTCCCTCCGTGTACCCGAACAGGCGCCGGAGTGTGGCGACTAGGGGCTTTTCGCAGTGACTGCAGTGCAGTGTTAATGTAAGTCTACTTGTGACACTAATAAAGGTGATTATAGATTATTATTATAGTTCAAATTACTGCATCACCACAAGGTTGGTAAAACATGTGGGATGTAAGGAAAAAGTGACAAGTGTAACACGAGATCGAACAATCTTACTGTGTACGTCTCGATAAGAGTCATTAACATGGGATTGCATTCCACACCTTTCATCAGCATTCATTCAAAGGAACAAAAGTCCCACAGATTTAAGCTACGTTGAAGGATCATCCCCTTTAACTGCAACTCGATCTCACCTCAACTTCTCCTAGTGCAGACTAGATGGACCAAATGGCTACCTTCTGTGCTGGATCATTCTATGATCTGCCAGAAAGCAATCCAGTCTTCTTATTGGTCATTGGAACTAAGTAGCGCTCATCTTTACATAGCTGCGGGACCTATTATAGCTCTTACTGCCGGAGGCATCATCTTTCCAGTGAGGTGTTAAGCCAGGCCCTGTCAGGTAAACATGAGAAACGAGACGGTTGGAAGGAGAGGCACTTGTATTCCAACCACCACTCAAACCAGATCAGTATAGCTCAGCTTCCCATTTCAGTTAACTCTTAAAGCATTGACATAGAATTCCATAGAATGGGTCACAAAATCCCTACAGTGCAGAAGGAGGCCATTCGATCCCTCGGGTTTGCACCTACCCCTCAAAAGAGCTCCCTACCTAGGCCCACTCCCCGTAACCCACCCAACCTTTGGACACGAAGGGCAATTTAGCACGGTCCATCCACCTAACCTGCGCATCTTTGGACAGTGGGAGGAAACCGGAGCACCCGGAGGAAACACACGCAGACACGGGGAGAACATGCAAACTCCACAGACAGTCAGCCGAGGTCGGAATCGAAGACGGCCCCCTGGAGCAATGAGACCGAAGTGCTCACGGTGCCACCGTGAGGGCTCTCAAGGGGTCCATGCAGAAAAATCATTAAAATTCCATGGACTGATACAGAAAATGCTGAGGGATGGAATAGAAGAGGGGCATTTGGAGAAGATGGGTGTGCAGAGGGAATATCACTGGACTGGTCATCCAGGGGCCCAGGCTAATATTCCGGGGACACCATTCAAGTTCCCCCACAGCAGATGGTGGAATTCAATTAATAAACTCTGGAATTAAAAGCTGCTCTCAGAAATGGTGACCATGGCAACTATCGTTGATTGCCGCATCTCGGGTTTCATCACCGGGACCAAGCTGAAGGCAAACAGCGACAGCGAAAGGAGCGCGCGCCAACCTGGGCAGACCACCCCCCCCCGCCCTCTACTCCAACCACCATCTGCCCCGCCCCTGACAGAGGCCGCAGGTCGCGCCAGTCGACTCCTCGGTTGCCTGAGAACTCATTTTTAATGAGGAGGCGAGTCATAGAATCATAGAATCCACAGAAGGAGGCCATTCGGCCCATTGAGTCGGCACCGGCCCTCGGAAAGAGCACACTACTTAAGTCCACGCCTCCACCCTATCCCCGTAACCCAGTAACCCCACCGAACCTTTTTGGACAATAAGGGCAATCTATCATGCGCCAATCCACCTAACCTGCACATCTTTGGACTGAGGGAAGAAACCGGAGCACCCGGAGGAAACCCACACCGACAGGGGGGAAAAGTGCAAACTCCACACAGACAGTGACCCGAGGCCGGAATTGAACCCGGGACTCTGGAGCTGTGAGGCAGCAGTGTTGTGCCACTCGGGACTGCCTATGAAGTGGTGATTGTCATAAAAACCCATCCGCCCCTTTCGGGGGGCGGGGGGAAATCTGCCGTCCTTACCCGGTCTGGCCTACACGTGACTCCAGACCCACTGCAATGTTGTTGACTCTTCACTGCCCCTCTGAAACGGCCTAGCAAGCCCCACAGTTCAAGGGCAATTAGGGATGGGCAGCAAATTCTGGAGCGATGCCCACGTAAGTGAATGAAAAGAAAACTTATGCTGCAGCTAAACAAAGCCCGAGATCACAGCGCAAGAACTGTGTTCAGTTCTGGGTACCGCATCTTAGGAAAGACAAGAGAGAGGTAAGGTGTACATTTATCCAATCAATACCTGGGCTCCAAGGGTTAGATCGTGTGGAGTATTTACACAAACTGTCCAGGGCAGGGAGGTTAGAGTCTAAAGACTCCAGCCAATCCTTCCAGGAGTGAAGCTAGGACACGCGCAAAGGTAGAAGTTGAAACTTTCTTCTGCAAACAGCAATTCATGCTGAATCAATCGTTCACTTTGATGGATTTTGTGAATGGGCAAAATTGTGGCAGATGTAAGCAAGTGGGAGGTTATCCATTTTAGACCAAAAAAGAATAGAGCAAAGTACTTTCTAAATGGAAAGGGGTTAGGTGCAGTGGATGTCCGAAGAGACTTAGGGGGTTCAGGTGCATAGATCCTTCAAATGTCATGGAACAACTGCAGAACATGATCAGAAAGGCGAATGGAATGCTAGCCTTTATATCTAGAGGATTGGATATAAAGACGCAGGAGTTAAGCTACAGCTATACAAAATGGTGGTTAGACCCCACTTGGAGTTCTGGGCACTGTTGTGTTCTGCTTCTTCATGTAGCATTAGCTGCTTCCGTGATGTATGCTCTGACAAAGGAAGGTTCAGACTTGGAGATAGGTTTAACACATTTATTGAACTGTTAACAATTCTCCTACTTGAGTTCGACTCTCCTGCTAATCTTGCTATAGTAACTCAGTCTAACTAACCAGTCTGCTCTAAGCCACGTGGTGGGTGTGATGCTTCTGACCTGCCCCTGTCCTACTCTCTAAGTGTCGCCTGTGGAAAGAGACAGAGCATGTGTGCCCTGTCTTTTTATATATGGGTTTTGTAATGCCCCCTTGTGGTAGTGTCACCTCTGGGTGTCTTGACTGGCCATTGATACACAAGGGGTTAATGTAAATGCATTACAACTAAGTAACACTAGAGGGAGCACCGGAGATGTCATGACATGTTGACATACAGCTGATGAACACATAGAATAGGACACGACCAATGGGCAGTCAAGCCACCCAGAGATGACACTACCACAAGGGGGCATTACACAACCCATTGACAGTGGCCCAGGGCCGGGATTCGAACCCGGGTCCTCAGCACCGTAAGCAGCAATGCTAACCACTGTGCCACCGTGCTGCCCCCATGGCCGGTTTTCTTTTTAAAATAAATTTAGAGTACCCAATTCTTTTTTTTCCAATTAAGGGGCAATATAACATGGCCAATTAACCTACCCTGCCCATCTTTGGGTTGTGGGGGCGAAACCCACGCAGACATGGGGAGAATGTGCAAACTCCACAAGGACAGTGACCCAGAGCCGGGATCGAACCTGGGACCTCGGCGCCGTGAGGCAGCAACGCTAACCACTGCGCCACCGTGCTGCCCCCGTGGCTGGTTTTCTGACCACCCCCCCCCAATACTGCCAAAAGAATATTGGCATAAAACATGGACCCCCACCAACCAACCCCCATCACCCCTCCCACTCCTGCCACGCCAAAAGTTTGCCCTGTTAGCCATCTACCGCTCGGAGAAGGTTGAGTAGCTGAAGGGGAGACTCCTGTCTCCATCTGGGGAGGAGGCCCAGCACCCCCCTCCCCCCCACTACCCCACCCTACCCCCTCCCCCAAGAGCTGCCGTCCAATCAGATCCCATCACTGCCACCAGGAGCAATGGCCACTGCCGGGACTGCATCCATCCCCCCCCCCCCTCTGAGAAACAGAGCCAGGAGCAAGTTGACAGGTCGGTTGGGCAGGGTGGGGGGGTGGGATTGGGGGGGGGGGGGGGGCCACGGGAGGAGGAGGTGCTGGTTCCCCCCCTCCCACTCACTCTTTCTTGCCTGAGGCCCAAGTGGACTTCTCGACTGAATTTCCCATCCATCGCTGCCTGAAAAGTTGCGGCCTGGTGGAAGATGGCCCTTAAGCGACCATTATTTGGCCACTTTAAGGCCCTCAATTGGCACGAGAGCAGGCAGGCCGCCCCGGGACCCGCCGGGTCAGAGGCAGGTGAACAGGCGCAGAGACAATTCTCCGCACCCTCTCCCTCCCTTCTCTGATGAACCTGCCCGCAGTGAGCACTACGACCCTCTCCGGCGAGCCTCGCAAACTCTCTTCCATTTCATTCGGCCTTGCAAAAAGTTTAAACCTTTCCTTTCTCTTTTCCTTATCAGCTGAGGAAGACGAGGAGGAGGAAGGAGACTACAAAGATGGCTCCCTCTGTGGTTACTGTGCCTTCTGTGAGGTGAGCAATCCCGCAGCAGTGTTTTTGAAGATTGATTGATGAGGCGTCTGTCGCCGTTTGTGACACAATTGGTGACTGTGTTGGAAAGACAGACAGGCGCCGATTCTCAAACTGACAGCCTGATATAACGGTGGCATTGTGGTCAACTGCCCTTTCCAGGAACTGCCCGTTCCTGATTTTCACTGATAAAGGTCTGGAGGTGAAAGGGGAACTTTCGAATAAACTTTCCTTCAATGAGATCTTCGTACAATATAGAACATAGAACACAGAACGATACAGCGCAGTACAGGCCCTTCGGCCCACGATGTTGCACCGAAACAAAAGCCATCTAACCTACACTATGCCATTATCATCCATATGTTTATCCAATAAACTTTTAAATGCCCTCAATGTTGGCGAGTTCACTACTGTAGCAGGTAGGGCATTCCACGGCCTCACTACTCTTTGCGTAAAGAACCTACCTCTGACCTCTGTCCTATATCTATTACCCCTCAGTTTAAAGTTATGTCCCCTCGTGCCAGCCATATCCATCCGCGGGAGAAGGCTCTCACTGTCCACCCTATCCAACCCCCTGATCATTTTGTATGCCTCTATTAAGTCTCCTCTTAACCTTCTTCTCTCCAACGAAAACAACCTCAAGTCCATCAGCCTTTCCTCATAAGATTTTCCCTCCATACCAGGCAACATCCTGGTAAATCTCCTCTGCACCCGCTCCAAAGCCTCCACGTCCTTCCTATAATGCGGTGACCAGAACTGTACGCAATACTCCAAATGCGGCCGTGCCAGAGTTCTGTACAGCTGCAACATGACCTCCCGACTCCGGAACTCAATCCCTCTACCAATAAAGGCCAACACTCCATAGGCCTTCTTCACAACCCTATCAACCTGGGTGGCAACTTTCAGGGATCTATGTACATGGACACCTAGATCCCTTTGTTCATCCACACTTTCAAGAACTTTACCATTAGCCAAATATTCCGCATTCCTGTTATTCCTTCCAAAGTGAATCACCTCACACTTCTCTACATTAAACTCCATTTGCCACCTCTCAGCCCAGCTCTGCAGCTTATCTATATCCCTCTGTAACCTGCTACATCCTTCCACACTGTCGACAACACCACCGACTTTAGTATCGTCTGCAAATTTACTCACCCACCCTTCTGCGCCTTCCTCTAGGTCATTGATAAAAATGACAAACAGCAACGGCCCCAGAACAGATCCTTGTGGTACTCCACTTGTGACTGTACTCCATTCTGAACATTTCCCATCAACCACCACCCTCTGTCTTCTTTCAGCTAGCCAATTTCTGATCCACATCTCTAAATCACCCTCAATCCCCAGCCTCCGTATTTTTTGCAATAGCCTACCGTGGGGAACCTTATCAAACGCTTTGCTGAAATTCATATACACCACATCAACTGCTCTACCCTCGTCTACCTGTTCAGTCACCTTCTCAAAGAACTCGATAAGGTTTGTGAGGCATGATCTACCCTTCACAAAGCCATGCTGACTATCCCTGATCATATTATTCCTATCTAGATGATTATAAATCTTGTCTCTTATAATCCCCTCCAAGACTTTACCCACTACAGACGTGAGGCTCACCGGTCTATAGTTGCCGGGGTTGTCTCTGCTCCCCTTTTTGAACAAAGGGACCATATTTGCTGTCCTCCAGTCCTCTGGCACTATTCCTGTAGCCAATGATGACATAAAAATCAAAGCCAAAGGTCCAGCAATCTCTTCCCTGGCCTCCCAGAGAATCCTAGGATAGTATCAAAGTAATGCATATTTCCCAGCAACGAGAGACCTTAGGATCATCAGTCAGGCCTGTAACGTGATTCATTTACACTTGCTAGAAGTGACACAAATTCATACATAGGGACCCATCTTCTGCAAACAAAAGGGATATGTTCAAGCCTTACACCTTTTTGTTTGAGCTTAGAGAGCCCATAGTTCCCCATTGCTTTTCTCCGTGGCAACACCTCAGTCCATCAGAGCCGACACATCCAATCAGTTCTCCTGCAGTATAAATTGTCGTGATTGTTCAAAATTTGGCATTCTTGTCCTGATGAGTGCAAGGTGAAAAACTTTGACATTGTGTCTCTTCTTGGCTTGCCCTGGATTTGAACCTGCTTTTATCTTGTGCTTTTTTATCTTCTTTTTTTTGGAGAATTTTCATACATTTTCATACACTTTCATACATTCTTCATACACTTTTTCTCCTGCTCCCACAGCACTGCGATGAATGCGATAAATGTCCTTGTGAAGAAGGAGACAAGAGTGATCATTGTGAGGATTGCAAGGTAAGGCTGTTCACCTTTTCTTGCATTGCAGCCATGCTGACTGAGCCTTGACTGAGTCCAGGTTTCCTTTAAGGGAAGTCAGAGGTTATTTGTTCCTGCCGGATGAGGCCCCACTCCAGAAGTGTACATTTGGAAAATTCACCTTGTTCAGTGTTCTCCAATTCTTCAATGTCTTCACATTATGATTCCCTCCATCTCTATTCCTTCAGCCTGTTTATCCAGTATCTGTTTGCGTCTTTCTCTGTCTCCAGTTCTGAAATGTGCCTCTGTATCTCGGAGCTACGCAGAGATGAAACTAGATTCGTTGTGTGTATCAGGTTTTATTCACAATGTTAAATTGTCTGCTCCGTGCCTCCACCCTGAGCTCCCAGCTCTTGCTGCAGTTTGCTTACTTTTCCCTGAATCCACACCCAGGCTTAACCAATCGAGTACAGTGAGCATCAACAGTAAACAATAATCAAACATGAAACAATTGAACACCGCAACTCGACCTCCAGTCTTTCATAGAATCAGAGGATCTCACAGCACAGGAGGAGGCCATTCGACCCATCCTTGCCTGTGTTGGCCCTTTGAAAGAGCTGTCCAATTGTATCTGTGCCGGCTGCCTCAGCCATTGCATCAGAACTCTTCATGATTGTGAATAATCGAACAAGGAACACCAGCTGATTGATAGTAACCTCAAATCTGCATCCACCTGTCCCCTGATAACTGATCACCCCCCTTGCTCACCAAGAATCTATCCAGCTCTGCCTTAAAGATATTCAAAGACTCTGCTTCCTCCTCCTTTTCAGGAAGAGAGTCGCAAAGACGCGTAACCCTCTGAGATAAATCTTTTTTCCCTTATCTTCATTTTAAATGGCAGCACGGTAGCATTGTGGGGGCAGCACGGTAGCATTGTGGATAGCACAATTGCTTCACAGCTCCAGGGTCCCAGGTTCGAATCCGGCTTGGGTCACTGTCTGTGCGGAGTCTGCACGTCCTCCCCGTGTGTGCGTGGGTTTCCTCCGGGTGCTCCGGTTTCCTCCCACAGTCCAAAGATGTGCAGGTTAGGTGGATTGGTCATGATAAATTGCCCTTAGTGTCCAAATTGCCCTTAGTGTTGGGTGGGGTTACTGGGTTATGGGGATAGGGTGGAGGTGTTGACCTTGGGTAGGGTGCTCTTTCCAAGAGCCGGTGCAGATTCGCTGGGCTGAATGGCCTCCTTCTGCACTGTAAATTCTATGATTCTATGATAATCTATGACCCCTTATTTTTAAACAGTGACCCCCTAATTCTAGATTCTCCCACAGAGGGAATATCCTCGGGGCAGTGTTTAGCACTGCTGCCTCACGGCGCCGAGGTCCTGGGTTCGATCCCGGCTCTGGGTCACTGTCTGTGTGGAGTTTGCACATTCTCCCCGTGTCTGTGTGGGTTTCGCCCCCACAACTCGAAGATATGCAGGGTAGGTAGATTGGCCATGTTAAATTGCCCCTTAATTGGGGGAAAAAATGAAATTGGGTGTCATTATATTCAAACACACATCACAACACACACATCATGATAGACAGACCAACAGACCAATTAGCACACATAACACGACAGCCAATCACAGACAAGAGCAGACACAGTATAAGACAAGAAACACGACACCTGCTGGCCAGTCCATCTGGAGACAGGACAAGGCCAGGACCTCATTAACAAGACACTCACACAGTCACCACGTGCTGAGTATCAAGACAGATGTGTAAATAACTAGTTGGAATAAAACTGCGTTGTACCAATCGCAACCGTGTTGGTTCATCTGTACCTCAGAGCGCCCAACACCACATGATACCAGTGAGTGGATCGATACTTACCGGCAAATCTGCCATCCTGAGCCATGGACACCCGCAACAAACTGCAGCCGTTGCAAGTCGCTGGGAACCTGGGCACCAATTGGAAGCTCTTCAAGCAGCGCTTTGAACTCTTCATGCAAGCCAATGAAAAACAGGGCGCCTCGGACGAGACAAAGATTGCCATGCTCCTCACTACCGCGGGTCAGCACGCCATCGATGTATACACCTCCTTGGTGTTCGCGGAAGGCGAGAACAAATCTAAATATGACACGGTCCTCCTCAAGCTCGACCAGCACTTCAACGTTGAGGTCAATGAAAGCTTTGAGAGGTATGTCTTTCAGCAGCGCCTGCAAGGTAAGGATGAGCTCTTTCAGTCCTTCCTGACGCACCTCCGCATACTCGCGCAGTCCTGCGGTTACGGCACGACCTCAGAGTCCATGATCCGGGACCAGATCGTTTTTGGCGTTGCCTCCAGTGGCCTACGCCAGCAGCTTCTAAAAATTAAAGGCCTGACCTTAGCATCTGCAGTTGAAACCTGTGTCCTACATGAAAATGCGACCAGTCACTTTGCCCAATTTCAGGCGACCGAATCGGCACGGAGGGGGTCCCACGCGATCGAATCGGCAAGCCAGGCCGCCCACGAGGCCGAACGCATCCACGCAATCGAGTTTCTCCCGGCCCGCGGCCCGGAGGAGGGCGGCTGTTTTGTGCGCTTTTTGAGGTCTCCTGCGTTTGTGCGCGCCAAAACCAACGGCAACAGTGAGGGACGCACTGCTCAGGCGCGCCCGACGCAAGACCGAACTGCGCATGCGCAGTGGCGTAACGAACGCCGTGACGTCATGACGTGCGGCAACTGTGGAGCTGCACATTTAAAAGGGCAACGTCCTGCAAAAACCCGACAATGCCTACGCTGTGGCAGGATGGGCCACTACGCTGCCTACTGTCGAGCGGCTCAACCGATGGATCCTACACATCTCCGACAACCTCGCAGACACGTGCGGACCATCCAGACTCCACATCACGACATCCAAACCGACGACACAGATGACCAAGATGCCTTCCGGGTTGCGGTCATTGATGTGAACCGGGTCAACACCATCAATCCGGCCGATGAATGGTGTGCCACCCTGACGGTCAACCGATCGCAGATCACTTTCCGCCTGGACACTGGCGCCTCCGCCAACCACATAGCATGGTCAGCCTTCTACGCCATGAAGGTCAGACCACCAATCCAGCCATCCCGGTGCAAGATGGTCGACTACAACAGGAACGTTATCCCGGCCATGGGATCCTGCCAGCTCCAGGTGACACACAAAACACACACGGCCACACTCTCGTTCGAGATAGTTGGCTCATCGAAGGACTCCCTGCTGGGCGCACAGGCATGTAAGGCTCTCCACCTTGTGCAACAAATTCTCTCTCTCTCTCCAGACGGCACGTCTGACTTCCCGGATGCAGAGTTCTACACACAGCTCCAATCGCTCCTCGCCCACAACCAGGAGGCATTCGAGGGCATGGGAACACTGCCATACACCTACCGAATTTGCCTCAAACCGGACGCCATCCCGGTCGTTCACGCACCTCGCAGGGTTCCTGCGCCACTTAAAGACCGCCTCAAGCTGCAGCTGCAGGATCTCCAGGACCAAGGGGTCCTATCCAGGGTCACGGAGCCCACGTCATGGGTCAGCTTCATGGTGTGTGTCAAGAAGCCCTCTGGCGAGCTCCGCATCTGTATAGACCCCAAAGACCGCAATAATAATATCATGAGGGAACATTATCCCATACCCAAACGGGAGGAGATCACCAGTGAAATGGCCCAAGCGAAGATATTCACGAAACTGGATGCTTCTAAAGGATTTTGTCAGATCCAACTGGACCCGTCCAGCCGAAAGCTATGCACCTTTAACACCCCTTTCGGCAGATTCTGCTACAACCGGATGCCATTTGGCATCATCTCGGCACCCGAGGTCTTCCACAGAATCATGGAGCAGATGATGGAAGGCATCGAAGGGGTGCGCGTATATGTGGACGATGTCATCATCTGGTCCACCACATCGCAGGAGCGCATACATCGTCTCCAACGCGTTTTTGCCCGCATACGGGAAAACGGCCTGTGCCTCAACCGAGCCAAGTGCGCCTTTGGCCAGACCGAATTGAAGTTCCTGGGGGACCATATCTCCCGGTCAGGGGTCCGTCTGGATGCAGACAAGGGGAGCACCATCACAGCCATGCCGCAGCCGGCCGACAAGAAGGCTGTCCTACGCTTCCTTGGCATGGTCAACTTCCTAGGGAAATTCATTCCCAACCTTGCCTCCCACACAACGACTCTGCGCAACCTCGTCAAAAAATAATTTTTTCAGTGGCAACACACACACCAGCTGGAATGGGAGGAGCTCAAACGCAAACTCACCACGGCACCAGTGTTGGCGTTCTTCGACACGTCTCGTCCCACCAAAATCTCAACTGATGCCAGCCAATCCGGCATTGGAGCAGTGCTCCTGCAGAGGGATGACACGTCGTCATGGGCCCCGGTTGCCTATGCATCGCGGGCCATGACCCCCACAGAGCAGCGCTACGCGCAAATCGAAAAAGAATGCCTGGGCTTGCTAACCGGTTTAGACAAGTTCCACGATTATGTCTATGGTCTTCCATGATTCACGGTCGAAACTGACCACCTCCCCCTGGTCAGCATAATAAACAAGGACCTAAACGAGATGACCCCTCGCCTCCAGCGCATCCTACTTAAACTCAGGAGGTACGACTTCCAACTGGTCTACACTCCAGGGGAGGACCTCATCGTGGCGGATGCCCTATCCAGAGCAGTGAGCACGCCGCCAGATGCGGAGGGGTTCGTATGTCAGGTCGAGGCACAGGTGGCCTTGACAGCGGCAAATCTGCCGGCTGACGACTCCAGTCTGGCCCGTATCCGCCGAGAGACAGCGGCCGACCCCCTTCTACAGCGAGTGATGCGCCACATGACGGGAGGATGGCTCAAAGGGCAGTGCCCGCAGTTCTATAATGTACGAGACGACCTAGCCATCATTGATGGGATCCTTCTGAAGCTGGACCGGATTGTGATTCCGCACAGTATGCGCCAGCTGGTTCTCGATCAAATACACAAAGGCCACTTGGGGGTCGAGAAGTGCAGACGGAGGGCCCGAGAGGCGGTATACTGGCCGGGCATCAGTGACGATATTGCCAACATGGTGATCAACTGTACAACCTGCCAAAGGTTTCAGCCGGCGCAACCTCCTGAGACGCTTTTGCCCCATGAGCTGGTGACGTCCCCCTGGGCGAAGGTGGGTGTCGACCTATTTCACGCGCTTGGCATGGACTATGTTATCATAGTGGACTACTTCTCAAATTACCCAGAAGTCATACGCCTGCACGATCTGACGTCGTCTGCTGTCATCAGGGCCTGCAAAGACACCTTTGCTCGCCACGGCATTCCGATGACTGTCATGTCGGACAATGGGCCCTGTTTTGCCAGCCATGAATGGTCGTCCTTTGCGGCCTCGTATGGCTTCACACACGTGATGTCCAGCCCGCTGCATCCCCAGTCCAATGGAAAGGCGGAGAAGGGCGTTCACATTGCCAAGCGGCTCCTCTGCAAGGCTGCTGCTGCCGGATTGGACTTTCACCTCGCCCTGCTGGCCTATCGTTCGGCCCCGCTAGCCACGGGTCTCTCGCCAGCACAGCTTCTGATGGGTCGCGCCCTCAGAACCACTGTGCCTTCCATCCCGGCACCAACAATAGACCATGCTCCGGCACTGCATTGGATGCAACTGCAGCGCGATCACCAGAAGAGATTGTACGACACAAGGGCAACTGATCTCCCCCCCCTGGCCCCTGGAGACAACGTCCGCATTCATCTACCAGACGGTGGCTGGTCAGCACCTGCCGAAGTTCTCTGACGCGTGGCTCCCCGCTCGTTCCTGGTATGCATGCCGGATGGATCCGTGCGTAGGCGCAATCGGCGAGCCCTTCGCCTACTTCCACGCTCGCAACGGAACCATACGCAGACGCCGTGTCCTCCACTGGTTCCTGACAGCGACTTTGTGGAGCTGCCATATACCATGCCCCTTCTGTCGCCGCCCGTGGCCAGGCTCGCACCTCAGCCGGTGGCTCTCGACCCACCCTTGAGGCGGTCAACCCGAATTCGTCGCCCACCTACTAGACTGGACTTATGAGACTGTTCACACATCAAGTTTTAGCAACTACTGTATTGTAACATGTTCCTGTTTTATCGTTCCAGGACTCGTTTGATCGGACCACATTCCAACGTTTTTCTTCTTTTGTTATGGTACAACCTCGTTAGCATGTCACACCCGACATCGCCCCTTGTATATAGTTACGCCACATGTACATGCTGTAAATATCACGCACACACACTTTTAGCTGCACTCAGGACACATTCATATTTATAACCACGTAGGCACATAATCTTGTAAAAAAGGGGAATGTCATGATATTCAAACACACACATCACAACACACACATCACGACAGCCAATCATAGACAAGAGCAGACACAGTATAAGACAAGAAACACGACACCTGGTGGCCAGTCCATCTGGAGACAGGAAAAGGCCAAGACCTCATTAACAAGACACTCACACAGTCACCACATGCTGAGTACCAAGACAAATCTGTACATAACTAGTTGGAATAAAACTGCGTTATACCAATCGCAACCGTGTTGGTTCATCTGTACCTCAGAGCACCCAACACCACATTGGGTACTTTAAATTATTTTTTAAAAGAGAGGTAACATCCTTTCCACGTCAATACCGCTCAGGACTTTGAATGTTTCAATCATGTCGCCCCTTACTCTTGTAAACTCCAGTGGGTACAAGCTGTGCGCACCGGTGTTATTCTCCCCACAACCACCTTTGCTCTAAGGTGACCAGTCCCTCCATGAACATTTTTGTCTCTCTCTGTCTCTCTCCAATTCAACGGTGTGTTACCCCTCTGACCCCAGTCTCCCAGTGTGAATCCCATACCTCGGAACTGTATCGTTGCCAGCTTTGATCCTGGCTGGTGTTATTCAGCGAGTTTCCCCTTCTGGCTCTAAACAGTATTATGAATAATATTTATTCTCCATTTCTTCCGCAGTACTGCCAGTTCTGTTACGTCTGCCCTGTAATATGTGAAACAGTTTGCAAACCAGGTAGGTAATGTTTGCAACTCTCTAGCTCGGTCGTGTTGTTTTATTATAGAATCCCTACGGGGCAGAAGGAGGCCATTCGGCCCATCAAGCCTGCACCGACCCTCTGAAAGAGCGCTCTACCCAAGTCCATTTCCCCACCCTATCCCAATAGCCCCTTACCGAACCCACACATCCCTGGACACTAAGGGGCAATTTAAGCATGGTCAATATAGTAGAGTGTCACTGTGACTGTGCTACATTCTGAGGTGTCATTTGGGGGATGGTAACGCAGTGGTAATGTCACTGGGCTAGTAATCCAGAGGCCTGCGCCCACGGAATGTGGGCGTTGCTGGCTAGGCCAGCATTTTTATTGCCCATCCCTAATTGCCCCTTAGGTGAGCCGCCACCTTGAACCCGCTGCAATCCCCGAGGTGTAGGTACACCCACCGTGCTGTTAGGCAGGGAGTTTAAAGGATTTTGACCCAGCGACAGTGAAGGAATGGCCGATATATTTCCAAGTCAGGGTGGTGTGTGGGGCTTGGAGGGGAACCTCTAGGTGATGGTGTTCCCAGGTATCTGCTGCCCTTGTCTTGGAGACGTGAGCTCTGGAGAAATGGGTTCAAATTTCACCAACAGCTGCAGGTGTTTAAATTCAATTAATTAACAAGTCAGGATGCTAGTCTCATTAGTCAATGTTATGAAAATACTGGATTGTAGGGTGGCACGGTGGGGCAGTGGTTAGCACTGCTGCCTCACAGCCCTGAGGACCCGGGTTCAATCCTGGCCCCGGGTCACTGTCCAAGTTTGGAGTGTGGAGTTTGCACATTCTCCTAGTGTCTGCGTGGGTCTCGCCCCCACAACCCAAAGATGTGCAGGGTGGGTGGATTGGCCACGCTAAATTGCCCCTTAATGGGAAAAAGAATAAATGGATACTCTAAACCTTTACTAAAAAAAATGAAGATACCTGGATTGTTAAAAACCCATCTGGTTCACTAATGCCCTTTAGGGAAGGAAATCTGCCGTCCTTGCCTGGTCTGGCCTACCAGTCCCTATGCGAATGTGGTTTATCTTAGCTACCATCTGAAGCAGCCCTGTGAGCCACTCAGCTGCATCAAACCAGTACAGAGAGAAGCACAGTGTGTGCGCCAACACCACATGGCTTGCAGTAGTTCAAGAAGCCAGAGCTCTTTGGAATGCTGGTCTTGGGAATGAATCCAAAAAATCTTAGTTGGAAATTGAACCGAATTTCTGGTCTTTATCGAGCTAGATGCAGCGAGGAATTATTAGGGCCAGAGAGGTCTACTAATATTGATCACCAAGGGAGGTAGTCGCTTTAATTGATTAGACCGAGAATTTCGCAGTTCATTTTCCCAGCATTCTTTGCCTCCCCCAGGAGATCACATGGTTTCAGCTGGGGTACAGGCTGCACATTTGGTGATGCACATTGCATTAGCACTGTTGCGTCACAGCGCCGGGCGCCCGGATTCGATTCCCGGCTTGGGCCACAGTCGGTGCGGAGTCTGTACGTTCTCCCCGTGCCTGCGTGGGTTTCGTCCGGGTGCTCCGGTTTCCCCCCACAAGTCCCAAAAGATGTGCTGTTAGGTGATTTGGACATTCTGAATTTCCACTCAGTGTACCCGAACATGTTCCGGAGTGTGGCGACGAGGAGATTTTCACAGTAACTTCACTGCAGCGTTAATGTAAGCCTACTTGTGACACTAATGAAGATTATTATTATTATTGAGATCATGTGATGTGGTGGGTCAGTGTCTCTGCCTCTGAGCCGGAAGCTCCTAGTTCAAGTCTCACTCCAGGACTTGATAACCAAGGACGGTGGGTTCAAAACGCAGCCAAGCGGGTTGACTATCAACCAGTCAATCCCTCCCAACCCACGCCAATGACAGCAATAAGAGCGGGAGAGACTATTGGTCAGTCATGTGACAGACAGAACATTGGAGCTTCTATCATCACAATCCTTAGCTCCAGGTTGCAACATATGTATGTAAAATGCACGTTTCCGCAGCAACCTGGACTCCCTGAGGGAAAGCAAAGAGAGAGCGTAAATTAATGGTGGTAAGCAAAATCATGGTGAACCCAAAGATGTTTCATCGATACATTAAGAGCAAGAGGACGATTACGGAAAGGGCTGTGATCAAGAAGGGACCACACGTGTAGAAATAGAAGATGTGGGCACGGTTCTCAATGTGTCTGTCCTCATTAAAGAGGGGACAATGCAGACATTGTAGTTAAGGAGAAGGACTGTGAAGAACTAGATGCTACAAACATAAGGGGCGAGATTCTCCACTCCCGCGCCAGTTGGGAGAATCGCCTGGGCCGCCAAAATTTCCAGGGACGCCGGTCCGACGCCCTCTCCCAAGCGGCGGGAACGGCCCGGTCGAGTTTCGCGGGCCGCAGGCCGGAGAATCGCCGGAGACACCCAAAATGGCGATTCTCCGGCACCCCGGCTATTCTGAGTCCCGGATGGGCCGAGCGGCCAGGCCAAAACGGCGGGTTCCTCCCTGGTCACTGCAGTCGTGGGCGGTGCGTGAACGCTGGGGGGGGCGGCCTGCGAGGGGGGGGGGAGGGGGGATCCTGCACCGGGCTTCACCTGGAATGTGGGGTGGCCCGCGATCGGTGCCCACCGATCGTCGGGCCGTCCTCTTTGAAGGAGGACCTCCTTCCTTCCGCGGCCCCGCAAGATCCGTCCCCCATCTTCTTGCGGGGCGGATTTAGAGAGGACGGCAACCACGCATGCGTGGATGACGCCCGTTATGCGGCGCCGGCCGCGTCATCTATGTGGTGCCGCTTTTACGCGGGCGACAAGGCCTGGCGCGGGTAGATGACGCGGCCCCGATCCTGGCCCATTGTCAGGGCCTGAATCGGTCGGGACCGGGGCCGTTCCGCGCCGTCGTGAACCTCAACGGCGTTCACGACGGCGCGGCCACTTCGGCGTGGGGGTGGAGAATCCCGCCCGAGGAGAGAGGAAGTATTTTTTAAAATATTCTGTTTATTGATTATTTTTGCAATTAAGGGGCAATCCACCTACCTTGCACATCTTTTTGAATGTAGGAGTGCGACCCACGCAGACACGAGGAGAATGCGCAAACTCTAGTTTGCGTGACCCAGAGCCTGGATCAAACCCGGGACCTCGGCACCACGAGGCAGCAGCGCTAACCACTGCGGCACCGTGCCATCCCAGGAGAGAGAGCATTAATGGGGTTAGCAACCTTGAAAGTGGATAAATCTCCAGGGCCAGATGAAATGTGCCCCAGGATGCTAAAAGAAGTCAGGTGGCGGGGGGCGGGGGGGGGGGGGTTCTGGAGGTGGAGGGTCTGACCACCATTTTCCAATCCTCTCTGGACACAGGTGAGGTGCTAGAGGGTTGGAGCACCGCTGACCTTGTATCTTAATTTAAAAAGAGAACGAGTGATTGAGGAAATTTTTTAGGTCCGTCAGTCTGACCCCGGTAGTGGGCAGATTAATGGAATTAATTCTGCGGGACAGGACAAGCTGTCACTTGGCACGGATTGATCGGGAATAGTCTGCAGGGATCTGTTGAGGGAAGATCGTGACGGACTTACTTGAATTAATGTTTTGAGGAAGTGGAAAGGGGGATTGATAGGGGGAGTGCAGTTGATGTGGTCTACTTGGATTTTCGTACAGCCTTTGACAAGGCTCCATATGGCAGACAGGTTAAAAAAATAAAAGCCATGGGGACGCTGGGGGTTCGGAGCAAGCTGGATACAGAATTCGCCCAGTAGCGGAAAACAAAGGAGAAATGTTGACGGGTGTTTTTGCAGCTGCAAGGCTGTTTCCAGTGAAATTTTGCAGGGCTTGGCGTCAAGACCCCTGCTTTTGGATGTAAATGTCGGAGGCATGATCAGAATATTTCCAGGCAACACTCACTGTGTAAATATAGAGATTGCCTGTCGATTCAGCAGGGTAAGGATCACTCACTGTGTAAATATAGAGATTGCCTGTCGATTCAGCAGGGTAAGGATCACTCACTGTGTAAATATAGAGATTGCCTGTCGATTCAGCAGGGTAAGGATCCCTCACTGTGTAAATATAGAGATTGCCTGTCGATTCAGCAGGGTAAGGATCCCTCACTGTGTAAATATAGAGATTGCCTGTTGATTCAGCAGGGTAAGGATCACTCACTGTGTAAATATAGAGATTGCCTGTCGATTCAGCAGGGTAAGGATCCCTCACTGTGTAAATATAGAGATTGCCTGTCGATTCAGCAGGGTAAGGATCACTCACTGTGTAAACATAGAGATTGCCTGTCGATTCAGCAGGGGAAGGATCACTCACAGTTTAAATATAGAGATTGCCTGTTGATTCAGCAGGGTAAGGATCCCTCACTGTGTAAATATAGAGATTGCCTGTTGATTCAGCAGGGTAAGGATCACTCACTGTGTAAATATAGAGCTTGCCTGTTGATTCAGCAGGGTAAGGATCCCTCACTGTGTAAATATAGAGATTGCCTGTTGATTCAGCAGGGTAAGGATCCCTCACTGTGTAAACATAGAAATTGCCTGTCGATTCAGCAGGGTAAGGATCACTCACTGTGTAAATATAGAGATTGCCTGTCGATTCAGCAGGGTAAGGATCACTCACTGTGTAAGTATAGAGATTGCCTGTCGATTCAGCAGGGTAAGGATCACCCACTGTGTAAATATAGAGATTGCCTGTCGATTCAGCAGGGTGAGGATCACGCACAGTGAAAATATAGAAATTGCCTGTCGATTCAGCAGGGTAAGGATCCCTCACTGTGTAAATATAGAGATTGCCTGTTGATTCAGCAGGGTAAGGATCCCTCACTGTGTAAATATAGAGATTGCCTGTCGATTCAGCAGGGTAAGGATCCCTCACTGTGTAAATATAGAGATTGCCTGTCGATTCAGCAGGGTAAGGATCCCTCACTGTGTAAATATAGAGATTGCCTGTTGATTCAGCAGGGTAAGGATCACTCACTGTGTAAATATAGAGATTGCCTGTCGATTCAGCAGGGTAAGGATCCCTCACTGTGTAAATATAGAGATTGCCTGTCGATTCAGCAGGGTAAGGATCACTCACTGTGTAAACATAGAGATTGCCTGTCGATTCAGCAGGGGAAGGATCACTCACAGTTTAAATATAGAGATTGCCTGTTGATTCAGCAGGGTAAGGATCCCTCACTGTGTAAATATAGAGATTGCCTGTTGATTCAGCAGGGTAAGGATCACTCACTGTGTAAATATAGAGCTTGCCTGTTGATTCAGCAGGGTAAGGATCCCTCACTGTGTAAATATAGAGATTGCCTGTTGATTCAGCAGGGTAAGGATCCCTCACTGTGTAAACATAGAAATTGCCTGTCGATTCAGCAGGGTAAGGATCACTCACTGTGTAAATATAGAGATTGCCTGTCGATTCAGCAGGGTAAGGATCACTCACTGTGTAAGTATAGAGATTGCCTGTCGATTCAGCAGGGTAAGGATCACCCACTGTGTAAATATAGAGATTGCCTGTCGATTCAGCAGGGTGAGGATCACGCACAGTGAAAATATAGAAATTGCCTGTCGATTCAGCAGGGTAAGGATCCCTCACTGTGTAAATATAGAGATTGCCTGTTGATTCAGCAGGGTAAGGATCCCTCACTGTGTAAATATAGAGATTGCCTGTTGATTCGGCAGGGTAAGGATCACTCACTGTGTAAATATAGAGATTGCCTGTTCATTCAGCAGGGTAAGGATCCCTCACTGTGTAAATATAGAGATTGCCTGTTGATTCAGCAGGGTAAGGATCACTCACTGTGTAAATATACAGATTGCCTGTCGATTCAGCAGGGTAAGGATGCCTCAGTGTGTAAATATCGATATTGCCTGTCGATTCAGCAGGGTAAGGATCCCTCACTGTGTAAATATAGAGATTGCCTGTTGATTCAGCAGGGTAAGGATCCCTCACTGTGTAAATATAGAGATTGCCTGTTGATTCAGCAGGGTAAGGATCACTCACTGTGTAAATATAGAGATTGCCTGTCGATTCAGCAGGGTAAGGATCCCTCACTGTGTAAATATAGAGATTGCCTGTTGATTCAGCAGGGTAAGGATCACTCACTGTGTAAATATAGAGATTGCCCGTCGATTCAGCAGGGTAAGGATCACTCACTGTGTAAATATAGACATTGCCCGTCGATTCAGCAGGGTAAGGATCACTCACTGTGTAAATATAGAGATTGCCTGTCGATTCAGCAGGGTAAGGATCACTCACTGTGTAAATATAGAGATTGCCTGTTGATTCAGCAGGGTAAGGATCACTCACTGTGTAAACATAGAGATTGCCTGTCGATTCAGCAGGGTAAGGTTCACTCACTGTGTAAATATAGAGATTGCCTGTCGATTCAGCAGGGTAAGGATCACTCACTGTGTAAATATAGAGATTGCCTGTCGATTCAGCAGGGTAAGGATCCCTCACTGTGTAAATATAGAGATTGCCTGTTGATTCAGCAGGGCATTCATTGCCTCTTTTATTTATTTCTTTCAGGGAGTTACGTAGATGAATTTTCATCAACAATATATCAGTGAGTAAACCTGCCTGTCCCGTCACACTACCCAGCACACACACCTCGCCGAAATTTCAATGACTGGGGCAAAATAAAACAGACGTGACTGAGTGATGGAGAGAGTGAATGAGTGATGGGGAGCGGGTGTGTGATGTGGAGTGAGTGATGAGGGTGAAGTGAGTGATGGGAATGGAGTGAGTGATGAGGGTGGAGTGAGTGATGAGGATGGAGTGAGTGATGAGGGTGGAGTGAGTGATGGGAATGGAGTGAGTGATGAGGGTGGAGTGAGTGATGAGGATGGAGTGAGTGATGGGGATGGAGTGAGTGATGAGGATGGAGTGAGTGATGAGGGTGGAGTGAGTGATGGGAATGGAGCGAGTGATGAGGATGGAGTGAGTGATGGGAATGGAGTGAGTGATGGGGATGGAGTGAGTGATGAGGATGGAGTGGGTGATGACGGTGGAGTGAGTGATGAGGGTGGAGTGAGTGATGGGAATGGAGTGAGTGATGAGGGTGGAGTGAGTGATGAGGATGGAGTGAGTGATGAGGATGGAGTGAGTGATGGGAATGGAGTGAGTGATGGGGATGGAGTGAGTGATGAGGATGGAGTGGGTGATGACGGTGGAGTGAGTGATGAGGGTGGAGTGAGTGATGAGGGTAGAGTGCGTGATGAGGATGGAGTGAGTGATGAGGGTGGAGTGAGTGATGAGGGAGGAGTGAGTGATGGGAATGGAGTGAGTGATGGGAATGGAGTGAGTGATGGGAATGGAGTGAGTGATGGGGATGGAGTGAGTGATGGGAATGGAGTGAGTGATGAGGGTGGAGTGAGTGATGACGGTGGAGTGAGTGATGGGGATGGAGTGAGTGATGACGGTGGAGTGAGTGATGGTAATGGAGTGAGTGATGGGAATGGAATGAGTGATGGGAATGGAGTGAGTGATGAGGATGGAGTGAGTGATGGGGATGGAATGAGTGATGGGAATGGAGTGAGTGATGAGGATGGAGTGAGTGATGGTAATGGAGTGAGTGATGGGAATGGAATGAGTGATGGGAATGGAGTGAGTGATGGGAATGGAGTGAGTGATGAGGATGGAGTGAGTGATGAGGGTGGAGTGAGTGATGGGAATGGAGTGAGTGATGGGGATGGAGTGAGTGATGGGAATGGAGTGAGTGATGAGGATGGAGTGAGTGATGAGGGTGGAGTGAGTGATGAGGATGGAGTGAGTGATGGGGATGGAGTGAGTGATGGGGATGGAGTGAGTGATGAGGATGGAGTGAGTGATGAGGGTGGAGTGAGTGATGGGAATGGAGTGAGTGATGGGAATGGAGTGAGTGATGAGGGTGGAGTGAGTGATGACGGTGGAGTGAGTGATGGGAATGGAGTGAGTGATGGGAATGGAGTGAGTGATGAGGGTGGAGTGAGTGATGGGAATGGAGTGAGTGATGAGGGTGGAGTGAGTGATGAGGATGGAGTGAGTGATGGGGATGGAGTGAGTGATGGGAATGGAGTGAGTGATGAGGATGGAGTGAGTGATGAGGGTGGAGTGAGTGATGGGAATGGAGCGAGTGATGGGAATGGAGTGAGTGATGGGAATGGAGTGAGTGATGGGGATGGAGTGAGTGATGGGGATGGAGTGAGTGATGAGGGTGGAGTGAGTGATGGGAATGGAGTGAGTGATGAGGATTGAGTGAGTGATGAGGGTGGAGTGAGTGATGGGGATGGAGTGAGTGATGGGAATGGAGTGAGTGATGAGGGTGGAGTGAGTGATGGGAATGGAGTGAGTGATGAGGATTGAGTGAGTGATGAGGGTGGAGTGAGTGATGGGGATGGAGTGAGTGATGGGAATGGAGTGAGTGATGAGGGTGGAGTGAGTGATGGGAATGGAGTGAGTGATGGGGATGGAGTGAGTGATGAGGATGGAGTGAGTGATGAGGATGGAGTGAGTGATGAGGGTGGAGTGAGTGATGAGGGTGGAGTGAGTGATGAGGGTGGAGTGAGTGATGGGGATGGAGTGAGTGATGAGGATGGAGTGAGTGATGAGGATGGAGTGAGTGATGAGGGTGGAGTGAGTGATGGGAATGGAGTGAGTGATGAGGGTGGAGTGAGTGATGAGGATGGAGTGAGTGATGGGGATGGAGTGAGTGATGAGGATGGAGTGAGTGATGAGGGTGGAGTGAGTGATGGGAATGGAGCGAGTGATGGGAATGGAGTGAGTGATGGGAATGGAGTGAGTGATGGGGATGGAGTGAGTGATGGGGATGGAGTGAGTGATGAGGGTGGAGTGAGTGATGGGAATGGAGTGAGTGATGAGGATTGAGTGAGTGATGAGGGTGGAGTGAGTGATGGGGATGGAGTGAGTGATGGGAATGGAGTGAGTGATGAGGGTGGAGTGAGTGATGAGGATGGAGTGAGTGATGAGGATGGAGTGAGTGATGAGGATGGAGTGAGTGATGGGAATGGAGTGAGTGATGGGGATGGAGTGAGTGATGAGGATGGAGTGAGTGATGAGGATGGAGTGAGTGATGAGGGTGGAGTGAGTGATGGGAATGGAGTGAGTGATGGGGATGGAGTGAGTGATGAGGATGGAGTGAGTGATGAGGATGGAGTGAGTGATGAGGGTGGAGTGAGTGATGAGGGTGGAGTGAGTGATGAGGGTGGAGTGAGTGATAAGGATGGAGTGAGTGATGAGGGTGGAGTGAGTGATGAGGGAGGAGTGAGTGATGAGGATGGAGTGAGTGATGGGAATGGAGTGAGTGATGAGGGTGGAGTGAGTGATGAGGATGGAATGAGTGATGGGAATGGAGTGAGTGATGGGAATGGAGTGAGTGATGGGAATGGAGTGAGTGATGAGGGTGGAGTGAGTGATGAGGATGGAGTGAGTGATGGGGATGGAGTGAGTGATGAGGGTGGAGTGAGTGATGGGAATGGAGTGAGTGATGAGGGTGGAGTGAGTGATGGGAATGGAGTGAGTGATGAGGGTGGAGTGAGTGATGAGGATGGAGTGAGTGATGGGGATGGAGTGAGTGATGAGGGTGGAGTGAGTGATGAGGGTGGAGTGAGTGATGAGGGTGGAGTGAGTGATGGGAATGGAGTGAGTGATGGGAATGGAGTGAGTGATGAGGGTGGAGTGAGTGATGGGAATGGAGTGAGTGATGAGGGTGGAGTGAGTGATGAGGATGGAGTGAGTGATGGGAATGGAGTGAGTGATGGGAATGGAGTGAGTGATGAGGATGGAGCGAGTGATGGGAATGGAGTGAGTGATGGGAATGGAGTGAGTGATGAGGATGGAGCGAGTGATGGGAATGGAGTGAGTGATGGGAATGGAGTGAGTGATGGGAATGGAATGAGTGATGGGGATGGAGTGAGTGATGGGAATGGAATGAGTGATGGGAATGGAGTGAGTGATGGGGATGGAGTGAGTGATGGGAATGGAGTGAGTGATGGGAATGGAGTGAGTGATGAGAGTGGAGTGAGTGATGGGGATGGAGTGAGTGATGGGAATGGAGTGAGTGATGGGAATGGAGTGAGTGATGGGGATGGAGTGAGTGATGGGAATGGAGTGAGTGATGAGGGTGGAGTGAGTGATGGGGATGGAATGAGTGATGGGAATGGAGTGAGTGATGGGGATGGAGTGAGTGATGGGAATGGAGCGAGTGATGGGAATGGAGTGAGTGATGGGAATGGAGT
Organism: Scyliorhinus torazame; assembly: GCF_047496885.1. NCBI lineage: Eukaryota > Metazoa > Chordata > Chondrichthyes > Carcharhiniformes > Scyliorhinidae > Scyliorhinus > Scyliorhinus torazame. The sequence continues at coordinate 25,030,007 of NC_092735.1, read as the reverse complement.
GAGTGATGGGGATGGAGTGAGTGATGGGGATGGAGTGAGTGATGAGGGTGGAGTGAGTGATGGGAATGGAGTGAGTGATGAGGATTGAGTGAGTGATGAGGGTGGAGTGAGTGATGGGGATGGAGTGAGTGATGGGAATGGAGTGAGTGATGAGGGTGGAGTGAGTGATGGGAATGGAGTGAGTGATGGGGATGGAGTGAGTGATGAGGATGGAGTGAGTGATGAGGATGGAGTGAGTGATGAGGGTGGAGTGAGTGATGAGGGTGGAGTGAGTGATGAGGGTGGAGTGAGTGATAAGGATGGAGTGAGTGATGAGGGTGGAGTGAGTGATGAGGGAGGAGTGAGTGATGAGGATGGAGTGAGTGATGGGAATGGAGTGAGTGATGAGGGTGGAGTGAGTGATGAGGATGGAATGAGTGATGGGAATGGAGTGAGTGATGGGAATGGAGTGAGTGATGGGAATGGAGTGAGTGATGAGGGTGGAGTGAGTGATGAGGATGGAGTGAGTGATGGGGATGGAGTGAGTGATGAGGGTGGAGTGAGTGATGGGAATGGAGTGAGTGATGAGGGTGGAGTGAGTGATGGGAATGGAGTGAGTGATGAGGGTGGAGTGAGTGATGAGGATGGAGTGAGTGATGGGGATGGAGTGAGTGATGAGGGTGGAGTGAGTGATGAGGGTGGAGTGAGTGATGAGGGTGGAGTGAGTGATGGGAATGGAGTGAGTGATGGGAATGGAGTGAGTGATGAGGGTGGAGTGAGTGATGGGAATGGAGTGAGTGATGAGGGTGGAGTGAGTGATGAGGATGGAGTGAGTGATGGGGATGGAGTGAGTGATGAGGGTGGAGTGAGTGATGGGAATGGAGTGAGTGATGAGGGTGGAGTGAGTGATGAGGATGGAGTGAGTGATGGGGATGGAGTGAGTGATGAGGGTGGAGTGAGTGATGGGAATGGAGTGAGTGATGAGGGTGGAGTGAGTGATGAGGATGGAGTGAGTGATGGGGATGGAGTGAGTGATGAGGGTGGAGTGAGTGATGAGGATGGAGTGAGTGATGAGGGTGGAGTGAGTGATGAGGATGGAGTGAGTGATGAGGATGGAGTGGGTGATGACGGTGGAGTGAGTGATGAGGGTGGAGTGAGTGATGAGGGTGGAGTGAGTGATGAGGGAGGAGTGAGTGATGAGGATGGAGTGAGTGATGGGGATGGAGTGAGTGATGGGGATGGAGTGAGTGCTGAGGGTGGAGTGAGTGATGGGGATGGAGTGAGTGATGGGGATGGAGTGAGTGATGGGGATGGAGTGAGTGATGGGGATGGAGTGAGTGATGAGGGTGGAGTGAGTGATGGGAATGGAGTGAGTGATGAGGGTGGAGTGAGTGATGAGGGTGGAGTGAGTGATGAGAATGGAGTGAGTGCTGAGGGTGGAGTGAGTGATGGGGATGGAGTGAGTGATGACGGTGGAGTGAGTGATGAGAATGGAGTGAGTGCTGAGGGTGGAGTGAGTGATGAGGGTGGAGTGAGTGATGAGGGTGGAGTGAGTGATGGGGATGGAGTGAGTGATGACGGTGGAGTGAGTGATGGGAATGGAGTGAGTGATGAGGGTGGAGTGAGTGATGAGGGTGGAGTGAGTGATGAGGGTGGAGTGAGTGATGAGGGTCGAGTGAGTGATGGGGATGGAGTGAGTGATGGGAATGGAGTGAGTGCTGAGGGTGGAGTGAGTGATGGGGATGGAATGAGTGATGAGGGTGGAGTGAGTGATGAGGGTGGAGTGAGTGATGGGGATGGAGTGAGTGATGGGGATGGAGTGAGTGCTGAGGGTGGAGTGAGTGATGGGGATGGAGTGAGTGATGGGGATGGAGTGATTGATGGGGATGGAGTGAGTGCTGAGGGTGGAGTGAGTGATGGGGATGGAGTGAGTGATGGGAATGGAATGAGTGATGAGGGTGGAGTGAATGATGGGGATGGAATGAGTGATGAGGGTGGAGTGAGTGATGGGAATGGAGTGAGTGATGAGGGTGGAGTGAATGATGGGGATGGAATGAGTGATGAGGGTGGAGTGAGTGATGAGGATGGAATGAGTGATGAGGGTGGAGTGAGTGATGGGAATGGAGTGAGTGATGAGGGTGGAGTGAGTGATGAGGATGGAATGAGTGATGAGGGTGGAGTGAGTGATGGGAATGGAGTGAGTGCAGAGGGTGGAGTGAGTGATGAGGGTGGAGTGAGTGATGACGGTGGAGTGAGTGATGGGAATGGAGTGAGTGATGAGGGTGGAGTGAGTGATGAGGGTGGAGTGAGTGATGAGGGTGGAGTGAGTGATGAGGGTGGAGTGAGTGATGAGGGTGGAGTGAGTGATGGGGATGGAGTGAGTGATGGGAATGGAGTGAGTGATGAGGGTGGAGTGAGTGATGGGGATGGAATGAGTGATGAGGGTGGAGTGAGTGATGAGGATGGAATGAGTGATGAGGGTGGAGTGAGTGATGGGAATGGAGTGAGTGCTGAGGGTGGAGTGAGTGATGACGGTGGAGTGAGTGATGGGAATGGAGTGAGTGATGGGGATGGAGTGAGTGATGGGAATGGAGTGAGTGATGAGAGTGGAGTGAGTGATGGGGATGGAGTGAGTGATGGGAATGGAGTGAGTGATGGGGATGGAGTGAGTGATGGAATGGAGTGAGTGATGGGGATGGAGTGAGTGATGGGAATGGAATGAGTGATGGGAATGGAGTGAGTGATGAGGGTGGAGTGAGTGATGGGAATGGAGTGAGTGATGGGAATGGAGTGAGTGATGAGGACTGGAGTGAGTGATGAGGGTGAAGTGAGTGATGGGAATGGAGTGAGTGATGAGGGTGGAGTGAGTGATGAGGATGGAGTGAGTGATGGAATGGAGTGAGTGATGGGAATGGAGTGAGTGATGGGAATGGAGTGAGTGATGGGAATGGAGTGAGTGATGAGAGTGGAGTGAGTGATGGGGATGGAGTGAGTGATGGGGATGGAGTGAGTGATGGGAATGGAAGTGAGTGATGGGAATGGAGTGAGTGATGAGAGTGGAGTGAGTGATGGGGATGGAAGTGAGTGATGGGAATGGAGTGAGTGATGGGAATGGAGTGAGTGATGGGGATGGAGTGAGTGATGGGGATGGAATGAGTGATGAGGGTGGAGTGAGTGATGGAGGATGGAAGTGAGTGATGGGGATGGAGTGAGTGATGGGGATGGAAGTGAGTGAATGGGAATGGAGTGAGTGATGGGGATGGAGTGAGTGATGGGAATGAGTGAGTGATGAGGGTGGAGTGAGTGATGGGGATGGAATGAGTGATGGGAATGGAGTGAGTGAAGGGGATGGAGTGAGTGATGGGAATGGAGTGAGTGATGGGAATGGAGTGAGTGATGAGAGTGGAGTGAGTGATGGGGATGGAAGTGAGTGATGGGAATGGAGTGAGTGATGGGAATGGAGTGAGTGATGGGGATGGAGTGAGTGATGGGGATGGAATGAGTGATGAGGGTGGAGTGAGTGATGGGGATGGAATGAGTGATGAGGGTGGAGTGAGTGATGGGGATGGAGTGAGTGATGGGAATGGAGTGAGTGATGGGGATGGATGAGTGATGAGGGTGGAGTGAGTGATGGGGATGGAGTGAGTGATGAGGATGGAAGTGAGTGATGGGAATGGAATGAGTGATGAGGGTGGAGTGAGTGATGGGGATGGAATGAGTGATGAGGGTGGAGTGAGTGATGGGGATGGAATGAGTGATGGGAATGGAGTGAGTGATGGGGATGAAGTGAGTGATGGGAATGGAGTGAGTGATGGGAATGGAGTGAGTGATGAGAGTGGAGTGAGTGATGGGGATGGAGTGAGTGATGGGAATGCAGTGAGTGATGGGAATGGAGTGAGTGATGAGGGTGGACGTGAGTGATGAGGGTGGAGTGAGTGATGGGGATGGGAGTGAGTGATGGGGATGGAATGAGTGATGAGGTGGAGTGAGTGATGGGGATGGAATGAGTGATGAGGGTGGAGTGAGTGATGGGATGGAGTGAGTGATGGGAATGGAGTGAGTGATGGGGATGGAATGAGTGATGAGGGTGGAGTGAGTGATGGGGATGGAGTGAGTGATGAGGATGGAGTGAGTGATGGAATGGAGTGAGTGATGAGGTGGAGTGAGTGATGGGGATGGAATGAGTGATGAGGGTTGGAGTGAGTGATGGGATGGAATGAGTGATGAGGGTGGAGTGAGTGATGGGGATGGAGTGAGTGATGGGAATGGAGTGAGTGATGGGGATGGAATGAGTGATGAGGGTGGAGTGAGTGATGGGAATGGAGTGAGTGATGGGAATGGAATGAGTGATGGGAATGGAGTGAGTGATGGGAATGGAGTGAGTGATGAGGGTGGAGTGAGTGATGGGAATGGAGTGAGTGATGAGGGTGGAAGTGAGTGATGGGAATGGAGTGAGTGATGGGAATGGAGTGAGTGATGAGAATGGAGTGAGTGATGGAATGGAGTGAGTGATGGGGGATGGAGTGAGTGATGGGATGGAGTGAGTGATGGGAATGGAGTGAGTGATGGGAATGGAGTGAGTGATGAGGATGGAATGAGTGATGAGGGTGGAGTGAGAGTGATGGGGTGGAGTGAGTGATGGGATGGAGTGAGTGATGAGGGTGGAGTGAGTGATGGGAATGGAGTGAGTGATGAGGGTGGAGTGAGTGATGAGGGTGGAGTGAGTGATGGGAATGGAGTGAGTGATGAGGGTGGAGTGAGTGATGAGGGTGGAAGTGAGTGATGGGAATGGAGTGAGTGATGGGATGGACGTGAGTGATGGGAATGGAATGAGTGATGAGGGTGGAGTGAGTGATGGGGATGGAGTGAGTGATGAGGGTGGAGTGAGTGATGGGAATGGATTGAGTGATGAGGGTGGAGTGAGTGATGAGGGAATGGAGTGAGTGATGAGGGTGGAAGTGAGTGATGAGGGTGAGTGAGTGATGGGAATGGAGTGAGTGATGAGGGTGGAGTGAGTGATGGGAATGGAGTGAGTGATGAGGGTGGAGTGAGTGATGAGGGGGGAGTGAGTGATGGGAATGGAGTGAGTGATGGGAATGGAGTGAGTGATGAGGGTGGAGTGAGTGATGAGGGTGGAGTGAGTGATGGGAATGGAGTGAGTGATGGGAATGGAGTGAGTGATGGGAATGGAATGAGTGATGAGGGTGGATGTGAGTGATGAGGGTGGAGTGAGTGATGGGAATGGAGTGAGTGATGAGGGTGGAGTGAGTGATGGGAATGGAAGTGAGTGATGAGGGTGGAGTGAGTGATGAGGGTGGAGTGAGTGATGGGAATGGAGTGAGTGATGAGGGTGGAGTGAGTGATGGAATGGAGTGAGTGATGAGGGTGGAGTGAGTGATGAGGATGGAGTGATGTGATGAGGAGTCCGACAGTGAGTGATGGGAGTGGAGTGAGTGATGAGGGTGGAGTGAGTGATGAGGGTGGATGAGTGATGAGATGGAGAGAGTGATGGGAATGGAAGTGAGTGATGAGGATGGAGTGAGTGATGGGAATGGAATGAGTGATTGGGGATGGACGTGAGTGATGGGAATGGAGTGAGTGATGAGGGTGGAGTGAGTGATGAGGATGGAGTGGAGTGATGGGGATGGAGTGAGTGATGGGAATGAGTGAGTGATGAGGGTGAGTGAGTGATGAGGATGGAGTGAGTGATGGGGATGGAGTGAGTGATGCGGATGGAGTGAGTGATGAGGGTGGAGTGAGTGATGAGGTGGAGTGAGTGATGGGAATGGAATGAGTGATGGGAATGGAGTGAGTGATGGGAATGGAGTGAGTGATGAGGGTGGAGTGAGTGATGAGGATGGAGTGAGTGATGGGATGGAGTGAGTGATGGGAATGGAGTGAGTGATGGGAATGGAATGAGTGATGGGATGGAGTGAGTGATGGGAATGGAATGAGTGATGGGGATGGAGTGAGTGATGAGGGTGGAGTGAGTGATGAGGATGGAGTGAGTGATGGGGATGGAGTGAGTGATGGGGATGGAGTGAGTGATGGGAATGGAATGAGTGATGGGAATGGAGTGAGTGATGGGGAATGGAGTGAGTGATGGGGATGGAGTGAGTGATGGGAATGGAGTGAGTGATGAGGGTGGAGTGAGTGATGAGGATGGAGTGAGTGATGGGAATGGAATGAGTGATGAGGATGGAGTGAGTGATGAGGGTGGAGTGAGTGATGGGGATGGAGTGAGTGATGGTGATGGAGTGAGTGATGACGGTGGAGTGAGTGATGGGAATGGAATGAGTGATGAGGATGGAGTGAGTGATGGGAATGGAGTGAGTGATGGGAATGGAATGAGTGATGGGGATGGAGTGAGTGATGGAATGGAGTGAGTGATGGGAATGGAATGAGTGATGGGAATGGAATGAGTGATGAGGGTGGAGTGAGTGATGAGGATGGAGTGAGTGATGAGGGTGGAGTGAGTGATGGGAATGGATGTGAGTGATGGGAATGGAGTGAGTGATGGGAATGGAATGAGTGATGAGGATGGAGTGAGTGATGGGAATGGAGTGAGTGATGGGAATGGAATGAGTGATGGGAATGGAGTGAGTGATGAGGGTGGAGTGAGTGATGAGGATGGACGTGAGTGATGGGGATGGAGTGAGTGATGGAATGGAATGAGTGATGAGGGTGGAGTGAGTGATGAGGGTGAGTGGAGTGAGTGATGGAATGGAGTGAGTTGATGGGAATGGAATGAGTGATGGGAATGGAATGAGTGATGAGGGTGGAGCGAGAGTGAATGCTGGAGGAGTGAGTGATGGGGATGGAAGTGAGTGATGGGAATGGAATGAGTGATGGGAATGGAGTGAGTGATGGGGATGGAGTGAGTGATGAGGGTGGAGTGAGTGATGGGAATGGAGTGAGTGATGAGGGTGGAGTGAGTGATGAGGATGGAGTGAGTGATGGGGATGGAGTGAGTGATGAGGGTGGAGTGAGTGATGAGGATGGCAGTGAGTGATGAGGGTGGGACTGTGAGTGATGAGGATGGAGTGAGTGATGAGGATGGAGTGGGTGATGACGGTGGAGTGAGTGATGAGGGTGGAGTGAGTGATGAGGGTGGAGTGAGTGATGAGGAGGAGTGAGTGATGAGGATGGAGTGAGTGATGGGGATGGAGTGAGTGATGGGATGGAGTGAGTGCTGAGGGTGGAGTGAGTGATGGGGATGGAGTGAGTGATGGGGATGGAGTGAGTGATGGGGATGGAGTGAGTGATGGGGATGGACGTGAGTGATGAGGGTGGAAGTGAGTGATGGGAATGGAGTGAGTGATGAGGGTGGAGTGAGTGATGAGGGTGGAGTGAGTGATGAGAATGGAGTGAGTGCTGAGGAGTGGAGTGAGTGATGGGGATGGAGTGAGTGATGACGGTGGAGTGAGTGATGAGAATGGAGTGAGTGCTGAGGGTGGAGTGAGTGATGAGGGTGGAGTGAGTGATGAGGGTGGAGTGAGTGATGGGGATGGAGTGAGTGATGACGGGTGGAGTGAGTGATGGGAATGGAGTGAGTGATGAGGGTGGAGTGAGTGATGAGGGTGGAGTGAGTGATGAGGGTGGAGTGAGTGATGAGGGTCGAGTGAGTGATGGGGATGGAGTGAGTGATGGGAATGGCAGTGAGTGCTGAGGGTGGACGTGAGTGATGGGGATGGAATGAGTGATGAGGGTGGAGTGAGTGATGAGGGTGGAGTGAGTGATGGAGGATGGAGTGAGTGATGGGGATGAGTGAGTGATGAGGGTGGAGTGAGTGATGGGGATGGAGTGAGTGATGGGATGAATGAGTGATTGATGGGGGATGGAGTGAGTGCTGAGGGTGGAGTGAGTGATGGGGATGGAGTGAGTGATGGGAATGGAATGAGTGATGAGGGTGGAGTGAATGATGGGGATGGAATGAGTGATGAGGGTGGAGTGAGTGATGGGAATGGAGTGAGTGATGAGGGTGGAAGTGAATGATGGGGATGGAATGAGTGATGAGGGTGGAGTGAGTGATGAGGATGGAATGAGTGATGAGGGTGGAGTGAGTGATGGGAATGGAGTGAGTGATGAGGGTGGAGTGAGTGATGAGGATGGAATGAGTGATGAGGGTGGAGTGAGTGATGGGAATGGAAGTGAGTGCAGAGGGATGGAGTGAGTGATGAGGGTGGAGTGAGTGATGACGGTGGAGTGAGTGATGGGAATGGAAGTGAGTGATGAGGGTGGAGTGAGTGATGAGGGTGGAGTGAGTGATGAGGGTGGAGTGAGTGATGAGGGTGGAGTGAGTGATGAGGGTGGACGTGAGTGATGGGGATGGAGTGAGTGATGGGAATGGAGTGAGTGATGAGGGTGGAGTGAGTGATGGGGATGGAATGAGTGATGAGGGTGGAGTGAGTGATGAGGATGGAATGAGTGATGAGGGTGGAGTGAGTGATGGGAATGGAGTGAGTGCTGAGGGTGGAGTGAGTGATGACGGTGGAGTGAGTGATGGGAATGGAAGTGAGTGATGGGGATGGAAGTGAGTGATGGAATGGAGTGAGTGATGAGAGTGGAGTGAGTGATGGGATGGAGTGAGTGATGGGAATGGAGTGAGTGATGGGGATGGAGTGAGTGATGGGAATGGAATGAGTGATGGGAATGGAAGTGAGTGATGAGGGTGGAGTGAGTGATGGGAATGGAGTGAGTGATGGGAATGGAGTGAGTGATGAGGATGGAGTGAGTGATGAGGGTGAAGTGAGTGATGGGAATGGAGTGAGTGATGAGGGTGGAGTGAGTGATGAGGATGGAGTGAGTGATGGGAATGGAAGTGAGTGATGGGAATGGAGTGAGTGATGGGAATGGAGTGAGTGATGAGAGTGGAGTGAGTGATGGGGATGGAGTGAGTGATGGGAATGGAGTGAGTGATGGGAATGGAGTGAGTGATGGGGATGGAGTGAGTGATGGGGATGGAATGAGTGATGAGGGTGGAGTGAGTGATGGGGATGGAGTGAGTGATGAGAGTGGAGTGAGTGATGAGAGTGGAGTGAGTGATGGGGATGGACGTGAGTGATGAGAGTGGAGTGAGTGATGGGGATGGAGTGAGTGATGGGGATGGAGTGAGTGATGGGAATGGAGTGAGTGATGGGAATGGAGTGAGTGATGAGAGTGGAGTGAGTGATGGGGATGGAGTGAGTGATGGGAATGGAGTGAGTGATGGGAATGGAGTGAGTGATGGGGATGGAGTGAGTGATGGGGATGGAATGAGTGATGAGGTGGAGTGAGTGATGGGGATGGAGTGAGTGATGGGGATGGAGTGAGTGATGGGGATGAGTGAGTGATGGGAATGGAGTGAGTGATGGGGATGGAGTGAGTGATGGGAATGGAGTGAGTGATGGGGATGGAAGTGAGTGATGGGAATGGAGTGAGTGATGGAATGGAATGAGTGATGGGAATGGAGTGAGTGATGGGGATGGAGTGAGTGATGGGAATGGAGTGAGTGATGGGATGGAGTGTGAGTGATGGGAATGGAGTGAGTGATGGGAATGGAGTGAGTGATGAGAGGGAGTGAGTGATGGGGATGGAGTGAGTGATGGGAATGGAGTGAGTGATGGGGATGGAGTGAGTGATGGGAATGGACGTGAGTGATGGGAAGAGGATGAGTGATGAGAGTGGAGTGAGTGATGGGATGGAATGAGTGATGGGAATGGAGTGAGTGATGGGGATGGAAGTGAGTGATGGGAATGGAGTGAGTGATGGGAATGGAGTGAGTGATGAGAGTGGAGTGAGTGATGGGGATGGAGTGAGTGATGGGAATGGAGTGAGTGATGGGAATGGAGTGAGTGATGGGGATGGAGTGAGTGATGGGGATGGAATGAGTGATGAGGGTGGAGTGAGTGATGGGGATGGAATGAGTGATGAGGGTGGAGTGAGTGATGGGGATGGAGTGAGGAGTGATGGGAATGGAGTGAGTGATGGGGAGGAATGAGTGATGAGGGTGGAGTGAGTGATGGGGATGGAGTGAGTGATGAGGATGGAGTGAGTGATGGGAATGGAATGAGTGATGAGGGTGGAGTGAGTGATGGGGATGGAATGAGTGATGAGGGTGGAGTGAGTGATGGGGATGGAATGAGTGATGGGAATGGAGTGAGTGATGGGGATGAAGTGAGTGATGGGAATGGAGTGAGTGATGGGAATGGAGTGAGTGATGAGAGTGGAGTGAGTGATGGGGATGGAGTGAGTGATGGGAATGGAGTGAGTGATGGGAATGGAGTGAGTGATGGGAATGGCGTGAGTGATGGGAATGGATGGTGAGTGATGGGAATGGAGTGAGTGATGAGGGTGGAGTGAGTGATGGGGTGGAGTGAGTGATGAGGGTGGAGTGAGTGATGGGGATGGAGTGAGTGATGGGGATGGAATGAGTGATGAGGGTGGAGTGAGTGATGGGGATGGAATGAGTGATGAGGGTGGAGTGAGTGATGGGGATGGACGTGAGTGATGGGAATGGAGTGAGTGATGGGGATGGAATGAGTGATGAGGGTGGAGTGAGTGATGGGATGGAGTGAGTGATGAGGATGGAGTGAGTGATGGGAATGGAATGAGTGATGAGGGTGGAGTGAGTGATGGGGATGGAATGAGTGATGAGGGTGGAGTGAGTGATGGGGATGGAATGAGTGATGAGGGTGGAGTGAGTGATGGGGATGGAAGTGAGTGATGGAAATGGACGTGAGTGATGGGGATGGAATGAGTGATGAGGGTGGAGTGAGTGATGGGAATGGAGTGAGTGATGGGAATGGAATGAGTGATGGGAATGGAGTGAGTGATGGGAATGGAGTGAGTGATGAGGGTGGAGTGAGTGATGGGAATGGAGTGAGTGATGAGGGTGGGAGTGAGTGATGGAATGGAGTGAGTGATGGGAATGGAGTGAGTGATGAGAATGGAGTGAGTGATGGGAATGGAGTGAGTGATGGGGATGGAGTGAGTGATGGGGATGGAGTGAGTGATGGAATGGAGTGAGTGATGGGAATGGATGAGTGATGGGAATGAAGTGAGTGATGAGGGTGGACTGTGAGTGATGAGGGTGGAGTGAGTGATGAGGGTGGAGTGAGTGATGGGATGGAGTGAGTGATGAGGGTGGAGTGAGTGATGGGAATGGAGTGAGTGATGGGAGGAGTGGAGTGAGTGATGAGGGTGGAGTGAGTGATGGGAATGGAGTGAGTGATGAGGGGGAGATGTGGGTGGGTGAGTGATGGGAATGGAGTGAGTGATGGGAATGGCAGTGCAGTGTGGAATGAATGAGAGATGAGGGTGAAGTGAGTGATGGGGATGAGTGAGTGATGAGGGTGGAGTGAGTGATGGGATGGAGTGAGTGATGAGGGTGGAGTGAGTGATGGAATGAGGTGAGTGATGAGGGTGGAAGTGAGTGATGAGGGTGGAGTGAGTGATGGGAATGGAGTGAGTGATGAGGGTGGAGTGAGTGATGGGAAGACTGAAGTGAGTGATGAGGGAGTGAGTGATGGGAATGGAGTGAGTGATGAAGTGGGATGGGTTGGAGTGAGTGATGAGGGTGGAGTGAGTGATGGGAATGGAGTGAGTGTTGGGAATGGACGTGAGTGATGGAATGGATTGATGGCGTTGAGTGATGAGGGTGGAGTGAGATGAGGGTGATGACTGAGTGATGTGGATGGTGGAGTGATGGAATGAGGGTGATGTGGGTGGAGTGAGTGATCGAGGGTGGAAGTGAGTGATGAGGAATGGAAGTGAGAGTGATGAGGGATGGGAGTGAGTGATGTGGGTGGAGGAGTGAATGAGGATGGAGTGAGTGATTGTGGGTGGAGTGTGAGGAGAGGGGAGTGAGTGAGGAGGGTGGAGTGAGTGATGGAGGGTGGGAGTTGGTGTGTGATGGGTGGTGTGAGGGTGGATAGGTGGGTGGATGGGAGGGTGGGTTGAGGGTGGTGGGTGGGTGGGTGGGTGGATGGGTGGGGTGAGGGATGGTGGGTGGGTGGAGGGGCAGTGTGGGGTGGAGGGTAGGGTGGGAGTGGGTGTGGAGTGGAGGGATCGGAGTGCTGGGTGGAGGTTGGAGGGAGGGTGGGGGGTGGGTGGGCGGGTGGTGGTAGGGACTGGGTGTGTGTGGGAGGGTGGTGGGTTGTGGTGGGTGGGTGGGTGGGGTTGGGTGTGGTGGGTGAGGGTTTGGAGGGCTGGGTGGGGTAGGTTGGGTGGGTGGAGGGGGGTGGGTGGGTGGTGGTGGGTGGGCTGGGTGGGGTGCGGGGAGGGTGGGTGGGTGGGGGTGGGTAGGGTGAGGGGTTGGGTTGGTGGGTGGGGTTTGGGTGGGTGGGTGGGGTTGGGTTGGAGGGTGGGGGTGGGTTGAGCGAGCGGGGAAGAGAAGACGCAGGGGGGGGGGGGGTGTGTGTGGACATGAAAATGCATAGATGGAATGGAAATGATAGATAGAATGGAAATGATAGATGGACAGGAAATGATAGATAGACTGAAAATGATAGATAGAATGAAATGATAGATAGAATGAGATGACTAAGATAGAATAAAAGATGATAGATCAGAATGGAAATGATAGATAGAATGGAAATGATAGATGGAATGGAATGATAGATAGAATGAAGATGATAGATAGAATAAAGATGATAGATAGAATGGAACTGATAGATAGAATGAAAATGATAGATAGAATGAAGATGATAG
>NC_092735.1:24987388-25017238 GCF_047496885.1 Scyliorhinus torazame | reverse complement strand
GAGTGATGAGGATGGAGTGAGTGATGACGGTGGAGTGAGTGATGGGAATGGAGTGAGTGATGAGGATGGAGTGAGTGATGGGGAATGGAGTGAGTGATGGGAATGGAGTGAGTGATGGGAATGGAGTGAGTGATGGGATGGAGTGAGTGATGGGATGGAGTGAGTGATGACGGATGGAGTGAGTGATGAGGATGGAGTGAGTGATGGGAATGGAGTGAGTGATGGGAATGGAGTGAGTGATGGGATGGAGTGAGTGATGGGAATGGAGTGAGTGATGGGACTGGAGTGAGTGATGGGGATGGAGTGAGTGATGGATGGAGTGAGTGATGGATGGAGTGAGTGATGAGGATGGAGTGGTGATGGGGATGGATTGAGTGATGGGAATGGAGTGAGTGATGGGAATGGAGTGAGTGATGAGGGATGGGAGCGAGTGATGGGAATGGAGTGAGTGATGAGGATGGAGCGAGTGATGAGGGTGGAGTGAGTGATGGGAATGGAGTGAGTGATGAGGATGGAGCGAGTGATGGGAATGGAGTGAGTGATGGGAATGGAGTGAGTGATGGGAATGGAATGAGTGATGGGGATGGAGTGAGTGATGGGAATGGAATGAGTGATGGGGATGGAGTGAGTGATGGGAATGGAGGTGAGTGACGAGGATGGAGTGAGTGATGGGAATGGAGTGAGTGATGACGGTGGAGTGAGTGATGGGAATGGAGTGAGTGATGGGAATGGAGTGAGTGATGGGAATGGAGTGAGTGATGAGGATGGAGCGAGTGATGGGAATGGAAGTGAGTGATGGGAATGGAGTGAGTGATGGGAATGGAATGAGCGATGGGGATGGAGTGAGTGATGGGAATGGAATGAGTGATGGGGATGGAGTGAGTGATGGGAATGGAGTGAGTGACGAGGATGGAGTGAGTGATGGGAATGGAGTGAGTGATGGGGATGGAAGTGAGTGATGAGGCTGGAGTGAGTGATGGGGATGGAGTGGGTGATGAGGATGGAGCGAGTGATGGGAATGGAGTGAGTGATGGGAATGGAGTGAGTGATGGGAATGGAATGAGTGATGGGAATGGAGTGAGTGATGATGGTGGAGTGAGTGATGGGAATGGAGTGAGTGATGGGAATGGAGTGAGTGATGGGAATGGAATGAGTGATGGGGGATGGAGTGAGTGATGGGAATGGAGTGAGTGATGGGAATGGAGTGAGTGATGGGAATGGAGTGAGTGATGAGGATGGAGCGAGTGATGGGAATGGAGTGAGTGATGGGAATGGAGTGAGTGATGGGATGGAGTGAGTGATGGGAATGGAGTGAGTGATGGGGATGGAATGAGTGATGGGGATGGAGTGAGTGATGGGAATGGAGTGAGTGATGGGGATGGAGTGAGTGATGGGAATGGAGTGAGTGACGAGGATGGAGTGAGTGATGGGAATGGAGTGAGTGATGGGGATGGAGTGAGTGATGAGGCTGGAGTGAGTGATGGGGATGGAGTGAGTGATGAGGGTGGAGTGAGTGATGGGAATGGAGTGAGTGATGAGGATGGAGTGAGTGATGGGAATGGAATGAGTGATGGGGATGGAGTGAGTGATGGGAATGGAGTGAGTGACGAGGATGGAGGAGTGAGTGATGGGAATGGAGTGAGTGATGGGGATGGAGTGAGTGATGAGGGTGGAGTGAGTGATGGGAATGGAGTGAGTGATGAGGATGGAGTGAGTGATGGGAATGGAGTGAGTGATGGGGATGGAGTGAGTGATGAGGCTGGAGTGAGTGATGGGGATGGAGGTGAGTGATGAGGATGGAGTGAGTGATGGGAATGGAGTGAGTGATGGGGATGGAGTGAGTGATGAGGCTGGAGTGAGTGATGGGGATGGAGTGAGTGATGGGAATGGAGTGAGTGATGAGGATGGAGTGAGTGATGGGAATGGAGTGAGTGATGGGGATGGAGTGAGTGATGGGGATGGAGTGAGTGATGGGAATGGAGTGAGTGATGAGGATGGAGTGAGTGATGAGGGTGGAGTGAGTGATGGGAATGGAGTGAGTGATGAGGATGGAGTGAGTGATGGGAATGGAGTGAGTGATGGGGATGGAGTGAGTGATGAGGCTGGAGTGAGTGATGGGGATGGAGTGAGTGATGGGAATGGAGTGAGTGATGAGGATGGAGTGAGTGATGAGGGTGGAGTGAGTGATGGGAATGGAGTGAGTGATGAGGATGGAGTGAGTGATGAGGGTGGAGTGAGTGATGAGGATGGAGTGAGTGATGAGGGTGGAGCGAGTGATGGGAATGGAGTGAGTGATGAGGATGGAGTGAGTGATGAGGGTGGAGTGAGTGATGGGAATGGAGTGAGTGATGAGGATGGAGTGAGTGATGAGGATGGAGTGAGTGATGAGGATGGAGTGAGTGATGAGGGTGGAGTGAGTGATGGGGATGGAGTGAGTGATGGGGATGGAGTGAGTGATGGGGATGGAGCGAGTGATGGGAATGGAGTGAGTGATGAGAATGGAGCGAGTGATGGGAATGGAGCGAGTGATGGGAATGGAGTGAGTGATGAGGATGGAGTGAGTGATGAGGGTGGAGTGAGTGATGAGGGTGGAGTGAGTGATGGGGATGGAGTGAGTGATGGGAATGGAGTGAGTGATGAGGATGGAGTGAGTGATGAGGGTGGAGTGAGTGATGGGAATGGAGTGAGTGATGAGGATGGAGTGAGTGATGAGGGTGGAGTGAGTGATGAGGATGGAGTGAGTGATGGGGATGGAAGTGAGTGATGAGGGTGGAGTGAGTGATGGGAATGGAGTGAGTGATGAGGATGGAGTGAGTGATGAGGGTGGAGTGAGTGATGGGGATGGAGTGAGTGATGGGAATGGAGTGAGTGATGAGTGTGTAGTGAGTGATGGGGATGGAGTGAGTGATGGGAATGGAGTGAGTGATGAGGATGAGTGAGTGATGAGGGTGGAGTGAGTGATGGGGATGGAGTGAGTGATGGGAATGGAGTGGGTGATGGGAATGGAGTGAGTGATGGGGATGGAGTGAGTGATGGGAATGGAGTGAGTGATGAGGGTGGAGTGAGTGATGGGAATGGAGTGAGTGATGAGGTGGAGTGAGTGATGGGGATGGAGTGAGTGATGGGAATGGAGTGAGTGATGAGTGTGTAGTGAGTGATGGGGATGGAGTGAGTGATGGGGATGGAGTGAGTGATGGGAATGGAGTGAGTGATGAGGATGGAGTGAGTGATGGGGATGGAGTGAGTGATGGGAATGGAGTGAGTGATGAGGATGGAGTGAGTGATGGGGATGGAGTGAGTGATGGGAATGGAGTGAGTGATGAGGATGGAGTGAGTGATGGGGATGGAGTGAGTGATGGGAATGGAGTGAGTGATGGGAATGGAGTGAGTGATGAGGATGGAGTGAGTGATGGGAATGGAGTGAGTGATGAGGGTGGAGTGAGTGATGGGAATGGAGTGAGTGATGGGAATGGAGTGAGTGATGGGAATGGAGTGAGTGATGGGATGGAGTGAGTGATGAGGGTGGAGTGAGTGATGAGGATGGAGTGAGTGATGAGGGTGGAGTGAGTGATGGGAATGGAGTGAGTGATGAGGGTGGAGTGAGTGATGAGGATGGAGTGAGTGATGGGGATGGAGTGAGTGATGAGGATGGAGTGAGTGATGAGGGTGGAGTGAGTGATGGAATGGAGCGAGTGATGAGGATGGAGTGAGTGATGGGAATGGAGTGAGTGATGGGGATGGAGTGAGTGATGAGGATGGAGTGGGTGATGACGGTGGAGTGAGTGATGAGGGTGGAGTGAGTGATGGGAATGGAGTGAGTGATGAGGTGGAGTGAGTGATGAGGATGGAGTGAGTGATGAGGATGGAGTGAGTGATGGGAATGGAGTGAGTGATGGGGATGGAGTGAGTGATGAGGATGGAGTGGGTGATGACGGTGGAGTGAGTGATGAGGGTGGAGTGAGTGATGAGGGTAGAGTGCGTGATGAGGATGGAGTGAGTGATGAGGGTGGAGTGAGTGATGAGGGAGGAATGAGTGATGGGAATGGAGTGAGTGATGGGAATGGAGTGAGTGATGGGAATGGAGTGAGTGATGGGGATGGAGTGAGTGATGGGAATGGAGTGAGTGATGAGGGTGGAGTGAGTGATGACGGTGGAGTGAGTGATGGGGATGGAGTGAGTGATGACGGTGGAGTGAGTGATGGTAATGGAGTGAGTGATGGGGAATGGAATGAGTGATGGGAATGGAGTGAGTGATGAGGATGGAGTGAGTGATGGGGATGGAATGAGTGATGGGAATGGAGTGAGTGATGGAGTGAGTGATGGTATGGAGTGAGTGATGGGAATGGAATGAGTGATGGGAATGGAGTGAGTGATGGGAATGGAGTGAGTGATGAGGATGGAGTGAGTGATGAGGTGGAGTGAGTGATGGAATGGAGTGAGTGATGGGGATGGAGTGAGTGATGGGAATGGAGTGAGTGATGAGGATGGAGTGAGTGATGAGGGTGGAGTGAGTGATGAGGATGGAGTGAGTGATGGGGATGGAGTGAGTGATGGGGATGGAGTGAGTGATGAGGATGGAGTGAGTGATGAGGGTGGAGTGAGTGATGGGAATGGAGTGAGTGATGGAATGGAGTGAGTGATGAGGGTGGAGTGAGTGATGACGGTGGAGTGAGTGATGGGAATGGAGTGAGTGATGGGAATGGAGTGAGTGATGAGGGTGGAGTGAGTGATGGGAATGGAGTGAGTGATGAGGGTGGAGTGAGTGATGAGGATGGAGTGAGTGATGGGATGGAGTGAGTGATGGAATGGAGTGAGTGATGAGGATGGAGTGAGTGATGAGGGTGGAGTGAGTGATGGGAATGGAGCGAGTGATGGGAATGGAGTGAGTGATGGGAATGGAGTGAGTGATGGGGATGGAGTGAGTGATGGGGATGGAGTGAGTGATGAGGGTGGAGTGAGTGATGGGAATGGAGTGAGTGATGAGGATTGAGTGAGTGATGAGGGTGGAGTGAGTGATGGGGATGGAGTGAGTGATGGGAATGGAGTGAGTGATGAGGGTGGAGTGAGTGATGGGAATGGAGTGAGTGATGAGGATTGAGTGAGTGATGAGGGTGGAGTGAGTGATGGGGATGGAGTGAGTGATGGGAATGGAGTGAGTGATGAGGGTGGAGTGAGTGATGGGAATGGAGTGAGTGATGGGGATGGAGTGAGTGATGAGGATGGAGTGAGTGATGAGGATGGAGTGAGTGATGAGGGTGGAGTGAGTGATGAGGGTGGAGTGAGTGATGAGGGTGGAGTGAGTGATGGGGATGGAGTGAGTGATGAGGATGGAGTGAGTGATGAGGATGGAGTGAGTGATGAGGGTGGAGTGAGTGATGGGAATGGAGTGAGTGATGAGGGTGGAGTGAGTGATGAGGATGGAGTGAGTGATGGGATGGAGTGAGTGATGAGGATGGAGTGAGTGATGAGGGTGGAGTGAGTGATGGGAATGGAGCGAGTGATGGGAATGGAGTGAGTGATGGGAATGGAGTGAGTGATGGGGATGGAGTGATTGATGGGGATGGAGTGAGTGATGAGGGTGGAGTGAGTGATGGGAATGGAGTGAGTGATGAGGATTGAGTGAGTGATGAGGGTGGAGTGAGTGATGGGGATGGAGTGAGTGATGGGAATGGAGTGAGTGATGAGGGTGGAGTGAGTGATGGGATGGAGTGAGTGATGAGGATGGAGTGAGTGATGAGGTGGAGTGAGTGATGGGATGGAGTGAGTGATGGGATGGAGTGAGTGATGAGGATGGAGTGAGTGATGAGGATGGAGTGAGTGATGAGGTGGAGTGAGTGATGAGGGTGGAGTGAGTGATGGGGATGGAGTGAGTGATGAGGATGGAGTGAGTGATGAGGATGGAGTGAGTGATGAGGTGGAGTGAGTGATGAGGGTGGAGTGAGTGATGAGGGTGGAGTGAGTGATGAGGGATGGAGTGAGTGATGAGGGTGGAGTGAGTGATGAGGGAGGAGTGAGTGATGAGGATGGAGTGAGTGATGGGAATGGAGTGAGTGATGGGTGGAGTGAGTGATGAGGATGGAGTGAGTGATGGGATGGAGTGAGTGATGAGGTGGAGTGAGTGATGAGGGTGGAGTGAGAGTGAGTGATGAGGGTGGAGTGAGTGATGGGATGGAGTGAGTGATGGGAATGGAGTGAGTGATGAGGGTGGAGTGAGTGATGGGAATGGAGTGAGTGATGAGGGTGGAGTGAGTGATGAGGATGGAGTGAGTGATGGGAATGGAGTGAGTGATGGGATGAGTGAGTGATGAGGATGGAGTGAGTGATGGGATGGAGTGAGTGATGGGAATGGAGTGAGTGATGAGATGGAGTGAGTGATGAGGATGGAGCTGAGTGATGAGGATGGAGTGAGTGATGGGGATGGAGTGAGTGATGAGGGTGGAGTGAGTGATGGGAATGGAGTGAGTGATGAGGGTGGAGTGAGTGATGAGGAATGAGTGAGTGATGAGGGTGGAGTGAGTGATGAGGATGGAGTGAGTGATGGGGATGGAGTGAGTGATGAGGTGGAGTGAGTGATGAGGGTGGAGTGAGTGATGAGGGTGGAGTGAGTGATGGGAATGGACGTGAGTGATGGGAATGGAGTGAGTGATGGGAATGGAGTGAGTGATGAGGGTGGAGTGAGTGATGAGGATGGAATGAGTGATGGGAATGGAGTGAGTGATGGGAATGGAGTGAGTGATGGGGAATGGAGTGAGTGATGAGGGTGGAGTGAGTGATGAGGATGGAGTGAGTGATGGGGATGGAGTGAGTGATGAGGGGTGGAGTGAGTGATGGGAATGGAGGGAGTGATGAGGGTGGAGTGAGTGATGGGGAATGGAGTGAGTGATGAGGGTGGAGTGAGTGATGAGGATGGAGTGAGTGATGGGGATGGAGTGAGTGATGAGGGTGGAGTGAGTGATGAGGGATGGAGTGAGTGATGAGGGTGGAGTGAGTGATGGGAATGGAGTGAGTGATGGGAATGGAGTGAGTGATGAGGGTGGAGTGAGTGATGGGAATGGAGTGAGTGATGAGGGTGGAGTGAGTGATGAGGATGGAGTGAGTGATGGAATGGAGTGAGTGATGGGAATGGAGTGAGTGATGAGGATGGAGCGAGTGATGGGAATGGAGTGAGTGATGGGAATGGAGTGAGTGATGAGGATGGAGCGAGTGATGGGAATGGAGTGAGTGATGGGAATGGAGTGAGTGATGGGAATGGAATGAGTGATGGGGATGGAGTGAGTGATGGGAATGGAATGAGTGATGGGAATGGAGTGAGTGATGCGGATGGAGTGAGTGATGGGAATGGAGTGAGTGATGGGAATGGAGTGAGTGATGAGAGTGGAGTGAGTGATGGGGATGGAGTGAGTGATGGGAATGGAGTGAGTGATGGGAATGGAGTGAGTGATGGGGATGGAGTGAGTGATGGGAATGGAGTGAGTGATGAGGGTGGAGTGAGTGATGGGGATGGAATGAGTGATGGGAATGGAGTGAGTGATGGGGATGGAGTGAGTGATGGGAATGGAGCGAGTGATGGGAATGGAGTGAGTGATGGGAATGGAGTGAGTGATGGGGATGGAGTGAGTGATGGGATGGAGTGAGTGATGAGGGTGGAGTGAGTGATGGGAATGGAGTGAGTGATGAGGATTGAGTGAGTGATGAGGGTGGAGTGAGTGATGGGGATGGAGTGAGTGATGGGATGGAGTGAGTGATGAGGGTGGAGTGAGTGATGGGAATGGAGTGAGTGATGGGGATGGAGTGAGTGATGAGGATGGAGTGAGTGATGAGGATGGAGTGAGTGATGAGGGTGGAGTGAGTGATGAGGGTGGAGTGAGTGATGAGGGTGGAGTGAGTGATAAGGATGGAGTGAGTGATGAGGGTGGAGTGAGTGATGAGGGAGGAGTGAGTGATGAGGATGGAGTGAGTGATGGGAATGGAGTGAGTGATGAGGGTGGAGTGAGTGATGAGGATGGAATGAGTGATGGGAATGGAGTGAGTGATGGGAATGGAGTGAGTGATGGGAATGGAGTGAGTGATGAGGGTGGAGTGAGTGATGAGGATGGAGTGAGTGATGGGGATGGAGTGAGTGATGAGGGTGGAGTGAGTGATGGGAATGGAGTGAGTGATGAGGGTGGAGTGAGTGATGGGAATGGAGTGAGTGATGAGGGTGGAGTGAGTGATGAGGATGGAGTGAGTGATGGGGATGGAGTGAGTGATGAGGGTGGAGTGAGTGATGAGGGTGGATTGAGTGATGAGGGTGGAGTGAGTGATGGGAATGGAGTGAGTGATGGGAATGGAGTGAGTGATGAGGGTGGAGTGAGTGATGGGAATGGAGTGAGTGATGAGGGTGGAGTGAGTGATGAGGATGGAGTGAGTGATGGGGATGGAGTGAGTGATGAGGGTGGAGTGAGTGATGGGAATGGAGTGAGTGATGAGGGTGGAGTGAGTGATGAGGATGGAGTGAGTGATGGGGATGGAGTGAGTGATGAGGGTGGAGTGAGTGATGGGAATGGAGTGAGTGATGAGGGTGGAGTGAGTGATGAGGATGGAGTGAGTGATGGGGATGGAGTGAGTGATGAGGGTGGAGTGAGTGATGAGGATGGAGTGAGTGATGAGGGTGGAGTGGGTGATGACGGTGGAGTGAGTGATGAGGGTGGAGTGAGTGATGAGGGTGGAGTGAGTGATGAGGGAGGAGTGAGTGATGAGGATGGAGTGAGTGATGGGGATGGAGTGAGTGATGGGGATGGAGTGAGTGCTGAGGGTGGAGTGAGTGATGGGGATGGAGTGAGTGATGGGGATGGAGTGAGTGATGGGGATGGAGTGAGTGATGGGGATGGAGTGAGTGATGAGGGTGGAGTGAGTGATGGGAATGGAGTGAGTGATGAGGATGGAGTGAGTGATGAGGATGGAGTGGGTGATGACGGTGGAGTGAGTGATGAGGGTGGAGTGAGTGATGAGGGTGGAGTGAGTGATGAGGGAGGAGTGAGTGATGAGGATGGAGTGAGTGATGGGGATGGAGTGAGTGATGGGGATGGAGTGAGTGCTGAGGGTGGAGTGAGTGATGGGGATGGAGTGAGTGATGGGGATGGAGTGAGTGATGGGGATGGAGTGAGTGATGGGGATGGAGTGAGTGATGAGGGTGGAGTGAGTGATGGGAATGGAGTGAGTGATGAGGGTGGAGTGAGTGATGAGGGTGGAGTGAGTGATGAGAATGGAGTGAGTGCTGAGGGTGGAGTGAGTGATGGGGATGGAGTGAGTGATGACGGTGGAGTGAGTGATGAGAATGGAGTGAGTGCTGAGGGTGGAGTGAGTGATGAGGGTGGAGGTGAGTGATGGGGATGGAGTGAGTGATGGGAATGGAGTGAGTGATGGGAATGGAGTGAGTGATGGGAATGGAGTGAGTGATGAGGGTGGAGTGAGTGATGAGGGTGGAGTGAGTGATGAGGGTGGAGTGAGTGATGAGGGTCGAGTGAGTGATGGGGATGGAGTGAGTGATGGGAATGGAGTGAGTGCTGAGGGTGGAGTGAGTGATGGGGATGGAATGAGTGATGAGGGTGGAGTGAGTGATGAGGGTGGAGTGAGTGATGGGGATGGAGTGAGTGATGGGGATGGAGTGAGTGCTGAGGGTGGAGTGAGTGATGGGGATGGAGTGAGTGATGGGGATGGAATGAGTGATGAGGGTGGAGTGAGTGATGGGGATGGAGTGAGTGATGGGGATGGAGTGAGTGATGGGGATGGAGTGATTGATGGGGATGGAGTGAGTGCTGAGGGTGGAGTGAGTGATGGGGATGGAATGAGTGATGAGGGTGGAGTGAGTGATGGGAATGGAGTGAGTGATGAGGGTGGAGTGAATGATGGGGATGGAATGAGTGATGAGGGTGGAGTGAGTGATGGGAATGGAGTGAGTGATGAGGGTGGAGTGAATGATGGGGATGGAATGAGTGATGAGGGTGGAGTGAGTGATGAGGATGGAATGAGTGATGAGGGTGGAGTGAGTGATGGGAATGGAGTGAGTGATGAGGGTGGAGTGAGTGATGAGGATGGAATGAGTGATGAGGGTGGAGTGAGTGATGGGAATGGAGTGAGTGCAGAGGGTGGAGTGAGTGATGGGGATGGAATGAGTGATGAGGGTGGAGTGAGTGATGACGGTGGAGTGAGTGATGGGAATGGAGTGAGTGATGAGGGTGGAGTGAGTGATGAGGGTGGAGTGAGTGATGACGGTGGAGTGAGTGATGGAATGGAGTGAGTGATGAGGGTGGAGTGAGTGATGAGGGTGGAGTGAGTGATGAGGGTGGAGTGAGTGATGAGGGTGGAGTGAGTGATGAGGGTGGAGTGAGTGATGAGGGTGGAGTGAGTGATGACGGTGGAGTGAGTGATGGAATGGAGTGAGTGATGAGGGTGGAGTGAGTGATGACGGTGGAGTGAGTGATGGGAATGGAGTGAGTGATGAGGGTGGAGTGAGTGATGAGGGTGGAGTGAGTGATGACGGTGGAGTGAGTGATGGGAATGGAGTGAGTGATGAGGGTGGAGTGAGTGATGAGGGTGGAGTGAGTGATGAGGGTGGAGTGAGTGATGAGGGTGGAGTGAGTGATGAGGGTGGAGTGAGTGATGAGGGTGGAGTGAGTGATGACGGTGGAGTGAGTGATGGGAATGGAGTGAGTGATGAGGGTGGAGTGAGTGATGAGGGTGGAGTGAGTGATGAGGGTGGAGTGAGTGATGAGGGTGGAGTGAGTGATGAGGGTGGAGTGAGTGATGGGGATGGAGTGAGTGATGAGGATGGAGTGAGTGATGAGGGTGGAGTGAGTGATGGGGATGGAATGAGTGATGAGGGTGGAGTGAGTGATGAGGATGGAATGAGTGATGAGGGTGGAGTGAGTGATGGGAATGGAGTGAGTGCTGAGGGTGGAGTGAGTGATGACGGTGGAGTGAGTGATGGGAATGGAGTGAGTGCTGAGGGTGGAGTGAGTGATGGGAATGGAGTGAGTGATGGGGATGGAGTGAGTGATGGGGATGGAGTGAGTGATGGGAATGGAGTGAGTGATGGGAATGGAGTGAGTGATGAGAGTGGAGTGAGTGATGGGGATGGAATGAGTGATGGGAATGGAGTGAGTGATGGGGATGGAATGAGTGATGGGAATGGAGTGAGTGATGAGGCTGGAGTGAGTGATGAGGATGGCAGTGAGTGATGAGGATGGAGTGAGTGATGGGGATGGAGTGAGTGATGGGAATGGAATGAGTGATGGGAATGGAGTGAGTGATGAGGGTGGAGTGAGTGATGGGAATGGAGTGAGTGATGGGAATGGAGTGAGTGATGAGGATGGAGTGAGTGATGAGGGTGAAGTGAGTGATGGGAATGGAGTGAGTGATGAGGCTGGAGTGAGTGATGAGGATGGAGTGAGTGATGAGGATGGAGTGAGTGATGGGGATGGAGTGAGTGATGGGAATGGAATGAGTGATGGGAATGGAGTGAGTGATGAGGGTGGAGTGAGTGATGGGAATGGAGTGAGTGATGGGAATGGAGTGAGTGATGAGGATGGAGTGAGTGATGAGGGTGAAGTGAGTGATCGGAATGGAAGTGAGTGATGAGGGTGGAGTGAGTGATGAGGATGGAGTGAGTGATGGGAATGGAGTGAGTGATGGGAATGGAGTGAGTGATGGGAATGGAGTGAGTGATGGGAATGGAGTGAGTGATGAGAGTGGAGTGAGTGATGGGGATGGAGTGAGTGATGGGAATGGAATGAGTGATGGGGATGGAGTGAGTGATGGGAATGGAGTGAGTGATGAGGGTGGAGTGAGTGATGGGGATGGAGTGAGTGATGGGGATGGAGTGAGTGATGGGGATGGAGTGAGTGATGGGAATGGAGTGAGTGATGGGGATGGAGTGAGTGATGGGAATGGAGTGAGTGATGAGGGTGGAGTGAGTGATGGGGATGGAGTGAGTGATGGGGATGGAATGAGTGATGGGAATGGAGTGAGTGATGGGGATGGAGTGAGTGATGGGAATGGAGTGAGTGATGGGAATGGAGTGAGTGATGAGAGTGGAGTGAGTGATGGGGATGGAGTGAGTGATGGGAATGGAGTGAGTGATGGGAATGGAGTGAGTGATGGGGATGGAGTGAGTGATGGGGATGGAATGAGTGATGAGGGTGGAGTGAGTGATGGGGATGGAGTGAGTGATGGGGATGGAGTGAGTGATGGGGATGGAGTGAGTGATGGGGATGGAGTGAGTGATGGGAATGGAGTGAGTGATGGGATGGAGTGAGTGATGGGGATGGAGTGAGTGATGGGAATGGAGTGAGTGATGGGGATGGAGTGAGTGATGGGAATGGAGTGAGTGATGAGGGTGGAGTGAGTGATGGGGATGGAATGAGTGATGGGAATGGAGTGAGTGATGGGGATGGAGTGAGTGATGGGAATGGAGTGAGTGATGGGAATGGAGTGAGTGATGAGAGTGGAGTGAGTGATGGGGATGGAGTGAGTGATGGGAATGGAGTGAGTGATGGGAATGGAGTGAGTGATGGGGATGGAGTGAGTGATGGGGATGGAATGAGTGATGAGGGTGGAGTGAGTGATGGGGATGGAATGAGTGATGAGGGTGGAGTGAGTGATGGGGATGGAGTGAGTGATGGGAATGGAGTGAGTGATGGGGATGGAATGAGTGATGAGGGTGGAGTGAGTGATGGGGATGGAGTGAGTGATGAGGATGGAGTGAGTGATGGGATGGAATGAGTGATGAGGTGTGGAGTGAGTGATGGGGATGGAATGAGTGATGAGGGTGGAGTGAGTGATGGGGATGGAATGAGTGATGGGGAATGGAGTGAGTGATGAGAGTGGAGTGAGTGATGGGGATGGAGTGAGTGATGGGAATGGAGTGAGTGATGGGAATGGAGTGAGTGATGAGGGTGGAAGTGAGTGATGAGGGTGGAGTGAGTGATGGGGATGGAGTGAGTGATGGGATGGAATGAGTGATGAGGGTGGAGTGAGTGATGGGGATGGAATGAGTGATGAGGGTGGAGTGAGTGATGGGGATGGAGTGAGTGATGGGAATGGACGTGAGTGATGGGGATGGAATGAGTGATGAGGGTGGAGTGAGTGATGGGGATGGAGTGAGTGATGAGGATGGAGTGAGTGATGGGAATGGAATGAGTGATGAGGGTGGAGTGAGTGATGGGGATGGAATGAGTGATGAGGGTGAGTGAGTGATGGAATGGAATGAGTGATGGAATGGAGTGAGTGATGGAATGGAGTGAGTGATGAGGGTGGAGTGAGTGATGGGAATGGAAGTGAGTGATGAGGGTGGAGTGAGTGATGGGGAATGGAGTGAGTGATGGGAATGGAGTGAGTGATGAGAATGGAGTGAGTGATGGGAATGGAGTGAGTGATGGGAATGGAGTGAGTGATGGGAATGGAGTGAGTGATGGGAATGGAGTGAGTGATGGGAATGGAGTGAGTGATGAGGATGGAATGAGTGATGAGGGTGGAGTGAGTGATGAGGGTGGAGTGAGTGATGGGAATGGAGTGAGTGATGAGGGTGGATGTGAGTGATGGGAATGGAGTGAGTGATGGGGATGGAGTGAGTGATGGGGATGGAGTGAGTGATGGGGATGGACGTGAGTGATGGGAATGGAGTGAGTGATGGGAATGGAGTGAGTGATGAGGATGGAATGAGTGATGAGGGTGGAGTGAGTGATGAGGGTGGAGTGAGTGATGGGAATGGAGTGAGTGATGAGGGTGGAGTGAGTGATGGGAATGGAGTGAGTGATGAGGGTGGAGTGAGTGATGAGGGTGGAGTGAGTGATGGGAATGGAGTGAGTGATGAGGGTGGAGTGAGTGATGAGGGTGGAGTGAGTGATGGGAATGGAGTGAGTGATGGGGAATGGAGTGAGTGATGGGAATGGAATGAGTGATGAGGGTGGAGTGAGTGATGGGGATGGAGTGAGTGATGAGGGTGGAGTGAGTGATGGGAATGGAGTGAGTGATGAGGGTGGAGTGAGTGATGGGAATGGAGTGAGTGATGAGGGTGGAGTGAGTGATGAGGGTGGAGTGAGTGATGGGAATGGAGTGAGTGATGAGGGTGGAGTGAGTGATGGGAATGGAGTGAGTGATGAGGGTGGAGTGAGTGATGAGGGGGGAGTGAGTGATGGGAATGGAGTGAGTGATGGGAATGGAGTGAGTGATGAGGGTGGAGTGAGTGATGAGGGTGGAGTGAGTGATGGGAATGGAGTGAGTGATGGGAATGGAGTGAGTGATGGGAATGGAATGAGTGATGAGGGTGGGAGTGAGGTGATGAGGGTGGAGTGAGTGATGGGAATGGAGTGAGTGATGAGGGTGGATGAGTGAGTGATGGGAATGGAGTGAGTGATGAGGGTGGAGTGAGTGATGAGGGTGGAGTGAGTGATGGGAATGGAAGTGAGTGATGAGGGTGGAGTGAGTGATGGGAATGGAGTGAGTGATGAGGGTGGAAGTGAGTGATGAGGATGGAGTGAGTGATGAGGGTGGAGTGAGTGATGAGGGTGGAGTGAGTGATGAGGGTGGACGTGAGTGATGAGGGTGGAGTGAGTGATGAGGATGGAGTGAGTGATGGGGAATGGAATGAGTGATGAGGATGGAGTGAGTGATGGGAATGGAATGAGTGATGGGAATGGAGTGAGTGATGGGAATGGAGTGAGTGATGAGGGTGGAGTGAGTGATGAGGATGGAGTGAGTGATGGGGATGGAGTGAGTGATGGGAATGGAGTGAGTGATGAGGGTGGAGTGAGTGATGAGGATGGAGTGAGTGATGGGGATGGAGTGAGTGATGGGAATGGAGTGAGTGATGAGGGTGGACGTGAGTGATGAGGATGGAGTGAGTGATGGGGATGGAAGTGAGTGATGGGATGGAGTGAGTGATGGGAATGGAATGAGTGATGGGAATGGAGTGAGTGATGGGAATGGAATGAGTGAATGGGGAAGGGTCGAGTGAGTGATGAGGGTGGAGTGAGTGATGAGGATGGAGTGAGTGACTGGGGATGGAGTGAGTGATGGGGATTGGAGTGAGTGATGGGAATGGAATGAGTGATGGGAATGGAGTGAGTGATGGGGATGGAGTGAGTGATGGGGATGGAGTGAGTGATGGGAATGGAGTGAGTGATGAGGGTGGAGTGAGTGATGAGGATGGAAGTGAGTGATGGGAATGGAATGAGTGATGAGGATGGAGTGAGTGATGGGAATGGAATGAGTGATGGGAATGGAATGAGTGATGAGGATGGAGTGAGTGATGAGGGTGGAGTGAGTGATGGTGATGGAGTGAGTGATGACGGTGGAGTGAGTGATGGGAATGGAATGAGTGATGAGGATGGAGTGAGTGATGGGAATGGAGTGAGTGATGGGAATGGAATGAGTGATGGGGATGGAGTGAGTGATGAGGGTGGAGTGAGTGATGAGGGTGGAGTGAGTGATGGGAATGGAGTGAGTGATGGGGATGGAGTGAGTGATGGGAATGGAGTGAGTGATGGGAATGGAATGAGTGATGGGAATGGAATGAGTGATGAGGGTGGAGTGAGTGATGAGGGTGGAGTGAGTGATGGGAATGGAGTGAGTGATGGGAATGGAGTGAGTGATGGGAATGGAATGAGTGATGGGAATGGAGTGAGTGATGGGAATGGAGTGAGTGATGGGAATGGAGTGAGTGATGGGAATGGAATGAGTGATGGGGATGGAGTGAGTGATGGGAATGGAGTGAGTGATGAGGGTGGAGTGAGTGATGGGAATGGAGTGAGTGATGGGAATGGAATGAGTGATGGGAATGGAGTGAGTGATGAGGATGGAGTGAGTGATGAGGGTGGAGTGAGTGATGGGAATGGAGTGAGTGATGGGAATGGAGTGAGTGATGGGAATGGAATGAGTGATGAGGATGGAGTGAGTGATGGGAATGGAGTGAGTGATGGGAATGGAATGAGTGATGGGGATGGAGTGAGTGATGGGAATGGAGTGAGTGATGAGGGTGGAGTGAGTGATGGGAATGGAGTGAGTGATGGGAATGGAATGAGTGATGGGAATGGAATGAGTGATGAGGGTGGAGCGAGTGATGACGGTGGAGTGAGTGATGGGAATGGAATGAGTGATGGGAATGGAGTGAGTGATGGGAATGGAGTGAGTGATGAGGGTGGAGTGAGTGATGGGAATGGAATGAGTGATGGGAATGGAGTGAGTGATGGGAATGGAATGAGTGATGGGAATGGAGTGAGTGATGAGGATGGAGTGAGTGATGAGGGTGGAGTGAGTGATGGGGATGGAGTGAGTGATGGGAATGGAGTGAGTGATGGGGATGGAGTGAGTGATGAGGATGGAGTGAGTGATGAGGGTGGAGTGAGTGATGAGGGTGGAGTGAGTGATGGGAATGGAATGAGTGATGGGAATGGAGTGAGTGATGGGGAATGGAGTGAGTGATGGGAATGGAGTGAGTGATGGGAATGGAATGAGTGATGGGAATGGAGTGAGTGATGGGAATGGAGTGAGTGATGAGGGTGGAGTGAGTGATGAGGGTGGAGTGAGTGATGAGGGTGGAGTGAGTGATGGGAATGGAATGAGTGATGGGAATGGAGTGAGTGATGGGAATGGAGTGAGTGATGAGGGTGGAGTGAGTGATGAGGGTGGAGTGAGTGATGGGAATGGAGTGAGTGATGGGAATGGAGTGGGTGATGGGAATGGAGTGAGTGATGGGAATGGAGTGAGTGATGGGAATGGAATGAGTGATGGGAATGGAGTGAGTGATGGGAATGGAGTGAGTGATGAGGGTGGAGTGAGTGATGAGGGTGGAGTGAGTGATGGGAATGGAGTGGGTGATGAGGGTGGAGTGAGTGATGAGGGTGGAGTGAGTGATGAGGGTGGAGTGAGTGATGGGAATGGAGTGAGTGATGGGGATGGAGTGAGTGATGAGGATGGAGTGAGTGATGAGGGTGGAGTGAGTGATGACGGTGGAGTGAGTGATGAGGGTGGAGTGAGTGATGGGAATGGAGTGAGTGCTGACGGTGGAGTGAGTGATGGGAATGGAGTGAGTGATGAGGATGGAGTGAGTGATGGGAATGGAATGAGTGATGAGGGTGGAGTGAGTGATGAGGGTGGAGTGAGTGATGGGAATGGAGTGAGTGATGGGAATGGAGTGGGTGATGGGAATGGAGTGAGTGATGAGGGTGGAGTGAGTGATGAGGGTGGAGTGAGTGATGAGGGTGGAGTGAGTGATGAGGGTGGAGTGAGTGATGAGGGTGGAGTGAGTGATGGGAATGGAATGAGTGATGGGAATGGAGTGAGTGATGGGAATGGAGTGAGTGATGGGAATGGAATGAGTGATGGGAATGGAGTGAGTGATGGGAATGGAGTGAGTGATGAGGGTGGAGTGAGTGATGAGGGTGGAGTGAGTGATGGGAATGGAGTGGGTGATGAGGGTGGAGTGAGTGATGAGGGTGGAGTGAGTGATGAGGGTGGAGTGAGTGATGGGAATGGAGTGAGTGATGGGGATGGAGTGAGTGATGAGGATGGAGTGAGTGATGAGGGTGGAGTGAGTGATGACGGTGGAGTGAGTGATGAGGGTGGAGTGAGTGATGGGAATGGAGTGAGTGCTGACGGTGGAGTGAGTGATGGGAATGGAGTGAGTGATGAGGATGGAGTGAGTGATGGGAATGGAGTGAGTGATGGGAATGGAGTGAGTGATGAGGGTGGAGTGAGTGATGGGAATGGAGTGAGTGATGGGAATGGAATGAGTGATGGGAATGGAGTGAGTGATGAGGGTGGAGTGAGTGATGAGGATGGAGTGAGTGATGAGGATGGAGTGAGTGATGGGAATGGAATGAGTGATGGGAATGGAGTGAGTGATGAGGGTGGAGTGAGTGATGAGGATGGAGTGAGTGATGAGGCTGGAGTGAGTGATGGGAATGGAGTGAGTGATGGGAATGGAGTGAGTGATGAGGGTGGAGTGAGTGATGACGGTGGAGTGAGTGATGGGAATGGAGTGAGTGATGAGGATGGAGTGAGTGATGAGGATGGAGTGAGTGATGGGAATGGAGTGAGTGATGAGGGTGGAGTGAGTGATGGGAATGGAGTGAGTGATGGGAATGGAATGAGTGATGGGGATGGAGTGAGTGATGAGGGTGGAGTGAGTGATGAGGGTGGAGTGAGTGATGAGGCTGGAGTGAGTGATGACGGTGGAGTGAGTGATGAGGATGGAGTGAGTGATGGGAATGGAATGAGTGATGGGAATGGAGTGAGTGATGGGGATGGAGTGAGTGATGGGAATGGAGTGAGTGATGGGGATGGAGTGAGTGATGGGAATGGAGTGAGTGATGGGAATGGAGTGAGTGATGGGAATGGAGTGAGTGATGGGAATGGAGTGAGTGATGGGAATGGAGTGAGTGATGGGAATGGAGAGAGTGATGAGGGTGGAGTGAGTGATGGGAATGGAATGAGTGATGGGGATGGAGTGAGTGATGGGAATGGAGTGAGTGATGAGGGTGGAGTGAGTGATGGGAATGGAGTGAGTGATGGGAATGGAATGAGTGATGGGAATGGAATGAGTGATGGGAATGGAGTGAGTGATGGGGATGGAGTGAGTGATGGGAATGGAGTGAGTGATGGGAATGGAGTGAGTGATGGGGATGGAGTGAGTGATGGGAATGGAGAGAGTGATGAGGATGGAGTGAGTGATGGGAATGGAATGAGTGATGGGGATGGAGTGAGTGATGGGAATGGAGTGAGTGATGGGGATGGAGTGAGTGATGGGAATGGAGAGAGTGATGAGGATGGAGTGAGTGATGGGAATGGAGTGAGTGATGGGAATGGAGTGAGTGATGGGAATGGAATGAGTGATGAGGGTGGAGCGAGTGATGACGGTGGAGTGAGTGATGGGGATGGAGTGAGTGATGGGAATGGAATGAGTGATGGGGATGGAGTGAGTGATGGGGATGGAGTGAGTGCTGAGGATGGAGTGAGTGATGGGGATGGAGCGAGTGATGAGGGTGGAGTGAGTGATGACGGTGGAGTGAGTGATGGGAATGGAGTGAGTGATGAGGATGGAGTGAGTGATGGGAATGGAATGAGTGATGGGGATGGAGTGAGTGATGAGGGTGGAGTGAGTGATGACGGTGGAGTGAGTGATGGGAATGGAGTGAGTGATGAGGATGGAGTGAGTGATGGGAATGGAATGAGTGATGGGGATGGAGCGAGTGATGAGGGTGGAGTGAGTGATGACGGTGGAGTGAGTGATGGGAATGGAGTGAGTGATGAGGATGGAGTGAGTGATGGGAATGGAATGAGTGATGGGGATGGAGTGAGTGATGGGAATGGAGTGAGTGATGGGAATGGAATGAGTGATGGGAATGGAATGAGTGATGAGGGTGGAGTGAGTGATGACGGTGGAGTGAGTGATGGGAATGGAGTGAGTGATGAGGATGGAGTGAGTGATGGGAATGGAGTGAGTGATGGGAATGGAGTGAGTGATGACGGTGGAGTGAGTGATGGGGATGGAGTGAGTGATGGGAATGGAGTGAGTGATGGGAATGGAGTGAGTGATGAGGATGGAGTGAGTGATGAGGATGGAGTGAGTGATGGGAATGGAGTGAGTGATGGGAATGGAATGAGTGATGGGAATGGAGTGAGTGATGGGAATGGAGTGAGTGATGAGGGTGGAGTGAGTGATGGGAATGGAGTGAGTGATGACGGTGGAGTGAGTGATGGGGATGGAGTGAGTGATGGGAATGGAGTGAGTGATGGGGATGGAGTGAGTGATGGGAATGGAGTGAGTGATGGGAATGGAGTGAGTGATGAGGATGGAGTGAGTGATGAGGATGGAGTGAGTGATGAGGATGGAGTGAGTGATGGGAATGGAGTGAGTGATGGGGATGGAGTGAGTGATGGGAATGGAGTGAGTGATGGGAATGGAGTGAGTGATGGGGATGGAGTGAGTGATGGGGATGGAGTGAGTGATGGGAATGGAGTGAGTGATGAGGATGGAGTGAGTGATGGGAATGGAATGAGTGATGGGAATGGAGTGAGTGATGGGAATGGAATGAGTGATGGGGATGGAGTGAGTGATGAGGGTGGAGTGAGTGATGGGGATGGAGTGAGTGATGACGGTGGAGTGAGTGATGGGAATGGAGTGAGTGATGGGAATGGAGTGAGTGATGAGGATGGAGCGAGTGATGGGAATGGAGTGAGTGATGGGAATGGAGTGAGTGATGAGGATGGAGCGAGTGATGGGAATGGAGTGAGTGATGGGAATGGAGTGAGTGATGGGAATGGAATGAGTGATGGGGATGGAGTGAGTGATGGGAATGGAATGAGTGATGGGGATGGAGTGAGTGATGGGAATGGAGTGAGTGACGAGGATGGAGTGAGTGATGGGAATGGAGTGAGTGATGGGGATGGAGTGAGTGATGAGGCTGGAGTGAGTGATGGGGATGGAGTGGGTGATGAGGATGGAGCGAGTGATGGGAATGGAGTGAGTGATGGGAATGGAGTGAGTGATGGGAATGGAATGAGTGATGGGAATGGAGTGAGTGATGAGGATGGAGCGAGTGATGGGAATGGAGTGAGTGATGGGAATGGAGTGAGTGATGGGAATGGAATGAGTGATGGGGATGGAGTGAGTGATGGGAATGGAGTGAGTGATGGGAATGGAGTGAGTGATGGGAATGGAGTGAGTGATGAGGATGGAGCGAGTGATGGGAATGGAGTGAGTGATGGGAATGGAGTGAGTGATGGGGATGGAGTGAGTGATGGGAATGGAGTGAGTGATGGGGATGGAATGAGTGATGGGAATGGAGTGAGTGATGGGAATGGAGTGAGTGATGGGAATGGAGTGAGTGATGAGGATGGAGCGAGTGATGGGAATGGAGTGAGTGATGGGGATGGAGTGAGTGATGGGAATGGAGTGAGTGACGAGGATGGAGTGAGTGATGGGAATGGAGTGAGTGATGGGGATGGAGTGAGTGATGAGGCTGGAGTGAGTGATGGGGATGGAGTGAGTGATGAGGGTGGAGTGAGTGATGGGAATGGAGTGAGTGATGAGGATGGAGTGAGTGATGGGAATGGAATGAGTGATGGGGATGGAGTGAGTGATGGGAATGGAGTGAGTGACGAGGACGGAGTGAGTGATGGGAATGGAGTGAGTGATGGGGATGGAGTGAGTGATGAGGGTGGAGTGAGTGATGGGAATGGAGTGAGTGATGAGGATGGAGTGAGTGATGGGAATGGAGTGAGTGATGGGGATGGAGTGAGTGATGAGGCTGGAGTGAGTGATGGGGATGGAGTGAGTGATGGGAATGGAGTGAGTGATGAGGATGGAGTGAGTGATGGGAATGGAGTGAGTGATGGGGATGGAGTGAGTGATGGGAATGGAGTGAGTGATGAGGATGGAGTGAGTGATGAGGGTGGAGTGAGTGATGGGAATGGAGTGAGTGATGAGGATGGAGTGAGTGATGAGGGTGGAGTGAGTGATGGGAATGGAGTGAGTGATGAGGATGGAGTGAGTGATGGGAATGGAGTGAGTGATGGGGATGGAGTGAGTGATGAGGCTGGAGTGAGTGATGGGGATGGAGTGAGTGATGGGAATGGAGTGAGTGATGAGGATGGAGTGAGTGATGAGGGTGGAGTGAGTGATGGGAATGGAGTGAGTGATGAGGATGGAGTGAGTGATGAGGGTGGAGTGAGTGATGAGGATGGAGTGAGTGATGAGGGTGGAGCGAGTGATGGGAATGGAGTGAGTGATGAGGATGGAGTGAGTGATGAGGGTGGAGTGAGTGATGGGAATGGAGTGAGTGATGAGGATGGAGTGAGTGATGAGGATGGAGTGAGTGATGAGGATGGAGTGAGTGATGAGGGTGGAGTGAGTGATGGGGATGGAGTGAGTGATGGGGATGGAGTGAGTGATGGGGATGGAGCGAGTGATGGGAATGGAGTGAGTGATGAGGATGGAGCGAGTGATGGGAATGGAGCGAGTGATGGGAATGGAGTGAGTGATGAGGATGGAGTGAGTGATGAGGGTGGAGTGAGTGATGGGAATGGAGTGAGTGATGAGGATGGAGTGAGTGATGAGGGTGGAGTGAGTGATGGGGATGGAGTGAGTGATGGGAATGGAGTGAGTGATGAGGATGGAGTGAGTGATGAGGGTGGAGTGAGTGATGGGAATGGAGTGAGTGATGAGGATGGAGTGAGTGATGAGGATGGAGTGAGTGATGAGGGTGGAGTGAGTGATGAGGGTGGAGTGAGTGATGAGGATGGAGTGAGTGATGGGGATGGAGTGAGTGATGAGGGTGGAGTGAGTGATGGGAATGGAGTGAGTGATGAGGATGGAGTGAGTGATGAGGGTGGAGTGAGTGATGGGGATGGAGTGAGTGATGGGAATGGAGTGAGTGATGAGTGTGTAGTGAGTGATGGGGATGGAGTGAGTGATGGGAATGGAGTGAGTGATGAGGATGGAGTGAGTGATGAGGGTGGAGTGAGTGATGGGGATGGAGTGAGTGATGGGAATGGAGTGGGTGATGGGAATGGAGTGAGTGATGGGGATGGAGTGAGTGATGGGAATGGAGTGAGTGATGAGGGTGGAGTGAGTGATGGGAATGGAGTGAGTGATGAGGGTGGAGTGAGTGATGGGGATGGAGTGAGTGATGGGAATGGAGTGAGTGATGAGTGTGTAGTGAGTGATGGGGATGGAGTGAGTGATGGGGATGGAGTGAGTGATGGGAATGGAGTGAGTGATGAGGATGGAGTGAGTGATGGGGATGGAGTGAGTGATGGGAATGGAGTGAGTGATGAGGATGGAGTGAGTGATGGGGATGGAGTGAGTGATGGGAATGGAGTGAGTGATGAGGATGGAGTGAGTGATGGGGATGGAGTGAGTGATGGGAATGGAGTGAGTGATGGGAATGGAGTGAGTGATGAGGATGGAGTGAGTGATGGGGATGGAGTGAGTGATGGGGATGGAGCGAGTGATGGGAATGGAGTGAGTGATGGGAATGGAGTGAGTGATGAGGGTGGAGTGAGTGATGGGGGTGGAGTGAGTGATGGGAATGGAGTGAGTGATGAGGGTGGAGTGAGTGATGGGGATGGAGCGAGTGATGGGAATGGAGTGAGTGATGGGAATGGAGTGAGTGATGAGGGTGGAGTGAGTGATGGGAATGGAGTGAGTGATGGGGATGGAGTGAGTGATGAGGGTGGAGTGAGTGATGGGGGTGGAGTGAGTGATGGGAATGGAGTGGGTGATGGGAATGGAGTGAGTGATGAGGATGGAGTGAGTGATGGGAATGGAGTGAGTGATGAGTGTGTAGTGAGTGATGGGGATGGAGTGAGTGATGGGAATGGAGTGAGTGATGAGGGTGGAGTGAGTGATGGGGATGGAGTGAGTGATGGGAATGGAGTGAGTGATGAGGGTGGAGTGAGTGATGGGAATGGAGTGAGTGATGGGAATGGAGTGAGTGATGAGGATGGAGTGAGTGATGGGAATGGAGTGAGTGATGAGGATGGAGTGAGTGATGGGAATGGAGTGAGTGATGAGGATGGAGTGAGTGATGGGAATGGAGTGAGTGATGAGGATGGAGTGAGTGATGAGGGTGGAGTGAGTGATGGGAATGGAGTGAGTGATGGGAATGGAGTGAGTGATGAGGGTGGAGTGAGTGATGGGAATGGAGTGAGTGATGGGAATGGAGTGAGTGATGGGAATGGAGTGAGTGATGGGAATGGAGTGAGTGATGAGGGTGGAGTGAGTGATGAGGGTGGAGTGAGTGATGGGAATGGAGTGAGTGATGGGAATGGAGTGAGTGATGAGGATGGAGTGAGTGATGGGAATGGAGTGAGTGATGAGGGTGGAGTGAGTGATGGGAATGGAGTGAGTGATGGGAATGGAGTGAGTGATGGGAATGGAGTGAGTGATGGGAATGGAGTGAGTGATGAGGGTGGAGTGAGTGATGAGGGTGGAGTGAGTGATGGGAATGGAGTGAGTGATGGGAATGGAGTGAGTGATGAGGATGGAGTGAGTGATGGGAATGGAGTGAGTGATGAGGGTGGAGTGAGTGATGGGAATGGAGTGAGTGATGGGAATGGAGTGAGTGATGGGAATGGAGTGAGTGATGAGGATGGAGTGAGTGATGGGAATGGAGTGAGTGATGAGGATGGAGTGAGTGATGGGAATGGAATGAGTGATGGGAATGGAGTGAGTGATGGGGATGGAGTGAGTGATGGGAATGGAGTGAGTGATGGGAATGGAATGAGTGATGGGAATGGAGTGAGTGATGAGGATGGAGTGAGTGATGGGAATGGAGTGAGTGATGGGGATGGAGTGAGTGATGACGGTGGAGTGAGTGATGGGGATGGAGTGAGTGATGGGAATGGAGTGAGTGATGAGGATGGAGTGAGTGATGGGGATGGAGTGAGTGATGAGGGTGGAGTGAGTGATGGGAATGGAGTGAGTGATGGGGATGGAGTGAGTGATGAGGGTGGAGTGAGTGATGGGAATGGAGTGAGTGATGGGAATGGAGCGAGTGATGGGAATGGAATGAGTGATGGGAATGGAGTGAGTGATGGGGATGGAGTGAGTGATGGGAATGGAGTGAGTGATGAGGATGGAGTGAGTGATGAGGATGGAGTGAGTGATGGGGATGGAGTGAGTGATGAGGGTGGAGTGAGTGATGGGAATGGAGTGAGTGATGAGGATGGAGTGAGTGATGGGAATGGAGCGAGTGATGGGGATGGAGTGAGTGATGAGGGTGGAGTGAGTGATGGGAATGGAGTGAGTGATGACGGTGGAGTGAGTGATGAGGATGGAGTGAGTGATGAGGGTGGAGTGAGTGATGGGAATGGAGTGAGTGATGGGAATGGAGTGAGTGATGGGGATGGAGTGAGTGATGAGGATGGAGTGAGTGATGAGGGTGGAGTGAGTGATGGAATCGAGTGGGTGATGAGGGTGGAGTGAGTGATGGGAATGGAGTGAGTGATGAGTGTGTAGTGAGTGATGGGGATGGAGTGAGTGATGAGTGTGTAGTGAGTGATGAGTGTGTAGTGAGTGATGAGGATGGAGTGGGTGATGAGGGTGGAGTGAGTGATGGGAATGGAGTGAGTGATGAGTGTGTAGTGAGTGATGGGGATGGAGTGAGTGATGAGTGTGTAGTGAGTGATGAGTGTGTAGTGAGTGATGAGGATGGAGTGAGTGATGAGGATGGAGTGAGTGATGGGGATGGAGTGAGTGATGAGGGTGGAGTGAGTGATGAGGGTGGAGTGAGTGATGGGGATGGAGTGAGTGATGGGAATGGAGTGAGTGATGAGTGTGTAGTGAGTGATGGGGATGGAGTGAGTGATGAGTGTGTAGTGAGTGATGAGGATGGAGTGAGTGATGAGGATGGAGTGAGTGATGAGGGTGGAGTGAGTGATGGGAATGGAGTGAGTGATGAGTGTGTAGTGAGTGATGAGGATGGAGTGGGTGATGGGAATGGAGTGAGTGATGAGGATGGAGTGAGTGATGGGGATGGAGTGAGTGATGGGAATGGAGTGAGTGATGAGGGTGGAGTGAGTGATGAGGATGGAGTGAGTGATGAGGATGGAGTGAGTGATGAGGGTGGAGTGAGTGATGGGAATGGAGTGAGTGATGGGAATGGAGTGAGTGATGGGAATGGAGTGAGTGATGAGGATGGAGTGAGTGATGACGGTGGAGTGAGTGATGGGGATGGAGTGAGTGATGACGGTGGAGTGAGTGATGGGAATGGAGTGAGTGATGAGGATGGAGTGAGTGATGGGAATGGAGTGAGTGATGGGAATGGAGTGAGTGATGGGAATGGAGCGAGTGATGAGGGTGGAGTGAGTGATGAGGATGGAGTGAGTGATGGGGATGGAGTGAGTGATGAGGGTGGAGTGAGTGATGGGAATGGAGTGAGTGATGGGGATGGAGTGAGTGATGGGAATGGAGTGAGTGATGAGGATGGAGTGAGTGATGGGAATGGAGTGAGTGATGAGGATGGAGTGAGTGATGGGAATGGAGCGAGTGATGAGGGTGGAGTGAGTGATGAGGATGGAGTGAGTGATGGGGATGGAGTGAGTGATGAGGGTGGAGTGAGTGATGGGAATGGAGTGAGTGATGGGGATGGAGTGAGTGATGGGAATGGAGTGAGTGATGAGGATGGAGTGAGTGATGAGGATGGAGTGAGTGATGGGAATGGAGTGAGTGATGGGAATGGAGTGAGTGATGAGGGTGGAGTGAGTGATGGGAATGGAGTGAGTGATGAGGGTGGAGTGAGTGATGAGGATGGAGTGAGTGATGAGGATGGAGTGAGTGATGAGGGTGGAGTGAGTGATGAGGATGGAGTGAGTGATGGGAATGGAGTGAGTGATGGGAATGGAGTGAGTGATGAGGATGGAGTGAGTGATGGGAATGGAGTGAGTGATGGGAATGGAGTGAGTGATGAGGATGGAGTGAGTGATGAGGATGGAGTGAGTGATGGGAATGGAGTGAGTGATGAGGATGGAGTGAGTGATGAGGATGGAGTGAGTGATGGGAATGGAGTGAGTGATGAGGGTGGAGTGAGTGATGAGGGTGGAGTGAGTGATGAGGGTGGAGTGAGTGATGGGGATGGAGTGAGTGATGAGGATGGAGTGAGTGATGAGGATGGAGTGAGTGATGAGGGTGGAGTGAGTGATGGGAATGGAGTGAGTGATGGGAATGGAGTGAGTGATGAGGATGGAGTGAGTGATGAGGATGGAGTGAGTGATGGGAATGGAGTGAGTGATGAGGATGGAGTGAGTGATGAGGGTGGAGTGAGTGATGGGAATGGAGTGAGTGATGGGAATGGAGTGGGTGATGGGAATGGAGTGAGTGATGAGTGTGTAGTGAGTGATGGGGATGGAGTGAGTGATGAGGATGGAGTGAGTGATGAGGCTGGAGTGAGTGATGAGGGTGGAGTGAGTGATGAGGATGGAGTGAGTGATGAGGCTGGAGTGAGTGATGACGGTGGAGTGAGTGATGGGGATGGAGTGAGTGATGGGAATGGAGTGAGTGATGGGAATGGAGTGAGTGATGAGGATGGAGTGAGTGATGAGGGTGGAGTGAGTGATGGGAATGGAGTGAGTGATGGGAATGGAGTGAGTGATGGGGATGGAGTGAGTGATGAGGGTGGAGTGAGTGATGGGAATGGAGCGAGTGATGGGAATGGAGTGAGTGATGGGAATGGAGTGGGTGATGGGAATGGAGTGAGTGATGGGGATGGAGTGAGTGATGGGGATGGAGTGAGTGATGAGGATGGAGTGAGTGATGAGGGTGGAGTGAGTGATGGGAATGGAGTGAGTGATGGGAATGGAGTGAGTGATGGGGATGGAGTGAGTGATGAGGGTGGAGTGAGTGATGGGAATGGAGCGAGTGATGGGAATGGAGTGAGTGATGGGAATGGAGTGGGTGATGGGAATGGAGTGAGTGATGGGGATGGAGTGAGTGATGAGTGTGTAGTGAGTGATGGGGATGGAGTGAGTGATGAGTGTGTAGTGAGTGATGGGGATGGAGTGACGGGATCTGTACATCTCTTGAGGCAGGTTTCCTGCTGTGAGTGTTTCACAGTTTCCAATTGGAGGTATATTGAAGTTTGGGACACACTGCGTCAATGTGATCATGAGCGCTTTGCATTCACAACCTTTTCTCTTCCAGATCCATCGCAAACATCTTCGAGCAGCCGGAGCATTAGTCCTGTCACTGTGTGGTGAAGATGCCAGAGAGACAGTTGTCTGGAAACAGAAACCACTTCACATCTCTGCCTTTAGCGCTTTGTGCTGATGAACTGTGTCGCTAATCATTTTTTTTTCAAGAATTCCCCTCAGTTCAAACATTTTCCTAAATGTCATAACCCAGAATCTATAGAATCGTGCGGATTTCCAAGAACTCACTTGTTAAACGTGTGACCAGTCTTTGAAAGATTTGCTGATGTTCCTTTCCAGGGGGGGACCCAGCACCCTGAGCCCATCTGGGGCCTACACCTGACCTCGGCCTTGTGAGGCCTAGTCAGCCACTGAAGCCTCACCATCACCTTCTGGCTCTGACTTCAATAGGCTGGCTTTGCCTTGGGAACCAATCAAAATAAAGGACAGGGGCTTGAGCGAAGGTGCTATTGCCTCCAGGCCGGTGAAGAGGATTGGTGAGGGTGGGGTGAGGGGGGGGGGGGGGGCCTGATCCCCCCCCGTTAGGCTTAAGGCCTAGGTCTCCTCATTAACCGACTTGATCCCTTTTCCTAGAAAGACTGGCTCTTTTACAGTCAATCCTGGAAATTAGTAGCTCCATTACAGAAAAGAGTCCAGGAAGGGCAGCACGGTGGCGCAGTGGGTTAGCACTGCAGCCTCTCAGCGTCGAGGTCCCAGGTTCGATCCCGGCTCTGGGTCAATGTCCGTGTGGAGTTTGCACATTCTCCCCGTGTTTGCGTGGGTTTCGCCCCCACAACCCAAAAATGTGCAAGCTAGGTGGATTGGCCACACTAAATTGCCCCTTAATTGGAAAAAAATGAATTGGGTACTCTAAATTTATAAACTAAAAAAAAGAGAAAAGACTCCAGGAAACCAGGCACTCGGCACAGGCCTCCTCGGGCAGTGCGAGCCTCCAACAAGCCCTTCATTTAAGTTAGTTAATTAACACCTCCACAAAAATAGAGGAATGCCGCACAGGCCTGTCAAACGTTGGCGACAGTCATTCCCATATGCTTTAACCACTGTTGCCGATACCGGGATCCGGGGCGGAATTCTCTGCCTGTTAGGATTCTCTTTTCCCGCCAGGTGGCTTCCCAGCGACGTGGGGTGGCTTCCATTGACAAGCGGCTGGGGGACTGGAGATTCCCACCCACAATCTGTCTCCCTGTCTCCAAAGCAAACGGGCCCTATAACAACCTGTCTTACCGAAGAACACAGCTATCCAATCCCACGTACGTTGAGTCTCGTATCTCAAACGAGGCTTGGAGAATAAATATGCACGGTTAACTTCAATCCTTTCGTTATTTTGTTCTTTTGCAGCCCTGCTACTGGTCTGTCCTCCTGTCGATATTTATTTAAAAGATGCTCCTTCTGTCTTATTAAGCTGGACGTACTCGTGTCTTTGCCCCCCCCCCCTCCCCCACCCCTCTCCGCCATGTTGTCTGTTTTGGTGGGTGGGGAGAGCAGGGAGCTCCATTCAGAATAAGAGCCTGTGATAAATTATTAAAATGGGGAAGGGAGGGAAAATACCCCCCTTGTTCTAGTCGTGTGTCTCACTCTGCTTTACCCAACCCTCTTCTGTGGGGTCAGGCCCCTTATTTGGGCGACATGTTCTACTTGTTGCCTCTAGAACATCGATAAGCAACCCGGGCTGGCGATTGGCCGCATTATGGGCCCTCCTTTATCTCAGGGGGCCGCGAGATTGAAATCGGGGCTCGTTCACTAACCGTGACCCCGTGAATAAGATTAAATTCGTTGAATACACGCCAAATATTTCATGACAAGTTATAGAAAATGCTTAAACATTTATATATTTATAGAAATGTCATCAACTTCAAATGGTAAAAGCAACAGAAATATTGACACTTTGGACACAGAGGGAGTGCACGGCTCTCACAGTCAATGTTGTGAGCAATCAGCACGCTCCTCGCCTCACTCGCTCTCGCTTTGCGCTTTACGAATCACTTCAGCCATACCGGCAGGAAAAAAAACCCACGTGGATGTAAGTCAACGAACGTGGCAACCCTGCACATGGGCAACAGTCAATAAAATGTCTCGTGGGCCACATTCAGAATCCAGATAGGCTGCATGCGACACCCCCCCCCCCCCCCCCCCCCCCACTCCCCGGGACGCAGGATTCCC